>NC_091838.1:10323375-10550875 GCF_037783145.1 Equus przewalskii
TGAAAATCGAAAGGACTCATAACTTCAAGGCAAATAGCTCCTTAATTTAAAAGCATCCAGACTTTCACATACCCTGACAATTTCTGAAACGAGAAAGGCTGACATTATATGTTATACTGGGTAGGACAGGCATGCAATGCCTCCCCCCACCACCACCACACACACTCTATTGCAGAAACTTCACAGTGGCAGAGAGCTAAGAAGAAAACAAAACTCTGGGCTCACCAATATTACTAAGCATTTTAGAAATTCCTCTTTAAAAGTTCTTATGGAAGAAAGACATCATCGAAGGTCACTGGCACATTAAGTATGAAGAAAAACTTCTTAATACTCTCTTTAGTGTAATCAAATTTCATCTTGTCAGCTAAATCAGAGAGGAAGTGATCAGTTTAGAATACATCAAAAGATCTGCATAGATTGAAAATGAAATCAAAATTCGTTTTGGTATCAGCAGTGGTTAAAATGACATTCTAATTGCTCACGAATCAAACATCACAAAGCTTAGTGTGTAATTTTAATCATTGATGAGCTCCAGGTTAATTATCCTCGTGGCATGCATGCAGCTTTTAAAACCTTCCGAAATAATCTGCTAACCATAAGCATGAAAACCTAATAATTTTCTAATTAGTCCACAAACATTCATGTTTACCTTTGCATTTACCAAATCTACACAAACAATGTGTACATACTGAAGGCAGCCAAAATGCCTAAAATATAATCCCCTGCTGGACTGAAGGAAAGGAGGAAGGCAGGAAGAGACTAGAGATGTGCTGGAAACAACATGGTAAATAATACTAAATTAATGATCCTACATTAAAATGTAAAGTTCCGGAACCCAAAGTGGTTTTGTTTCTTCCCTATGATAAGATAATGCTGTGGGCTTGACGCATGTATCTTATATGTGGAAGAAGATACACCTTAATTACAAAGAGTGAGTCAAGTTCCCAAACACTTTACAGCTTTGCAAATGAGGTTCTGAGCAATTATTATTATTTAAATTCTGTTTTATCTATACTCCTAGAACAGTTCTCACCCACAAAACACTTGCTAGAATTATTACACACACGCTGAATGCACCTCAAGTGAGTTGTATGTGACGTGCAGTTAATAATTTTGGCCAGATGCCGTCTACAGTGTATCATCTCAAAATTTCTCTCTATGATGTAGATCCCATCTTTTTATTCTATGTTAGTAGAGCAAGAAATAACTTTCAAAAAAGTAACATTATTGCTACGTGAAAATGATTATGAAAACTACACTAAAGAATCCATTACAGGTCAAAGCAATGTGGTCGGATTTATTTTGTTACAATACTCCCACATAATTTTACACAAAATTGCCTATCAATTTCTCCTCAACAAGCTACACATTAACAAGAAACTAAGTCAAATACATAGTAAGTCTTCAATATAATCAAATTTACATTTCATTCCAAAAGCAGCAACAAAACTATCTGAATTGACAGAGCTAGTAAGAGATTACCTGATTTTTTAATTTGTAGCTATTGTCTATGACTATGGCAATGCTTACCAGTATATTTTGATGGAATCACTTTAGTTTGTGGAGTTAAGAAGTTATTTAGATCAATATGTACAGTGACACTGAATATGATGCTAAGTGATTTCACTGTCATTGATGTCAGACGAGATCTTTCTTTTATCAACGTGACCCATTTAGGAAATGTATGCAAAAGTTTTATAAGCCCCAGTAAAAAGACCACAAAGACAACCATTTAACTTAAACCACAGAATTCATTCCAAAATGACTGCGTAACAAGTAAACTCGCTATAAAAGTTGCTTCACCATTTAAGCTGGTTTCTATTTAGTCCTCACCAATTTTCATTCTTTACTGCCAAACACCCTATTTTTAAAAATCACCAAAGTCTTCAAGAAATCCCAAAGAGAAAATCTAATATAATCTTAATGCTAAATTCAGAAGAATACGTACCTGCTGGTCTGCTTAGAATATGTGTACACATTTTTTGGTATTCTCAGTATTTCACAAGATCAGTGACTTTGATCATGTAAATCCCTTTTTCGGAACTAATGGACAATATGCAGAAAAGAACTTTTATTGCTCGCTCTGCCTTGCCTTCCTCCTGCAGTCACTGCTGCCTCAACTCTGCTCTGCTAAATGACCAAACCCACCTACAAGGAGCCTGGCTAATGAAAGGGGTGCTTTCTGAACAATAGAAGAATTCCTTTGCATTCAGAAAGCAGAGTTCCCATTAGAACCCAAAATCAGAGAGGCCAGTTTTACCTCTGTTTTTTAATTGAGATTGTCCCAGCCCTCCTCTACGGTCCAGTGAGACAGTGTTTGTGAAATGATTAAAAAGAACGTGATCTGATCAAGAGGACAGAATAATGGGAAAGGAATGCTAGGTTAGCCACTCTGCTAAGTGCTGGGAAAGAAGACCAATGTGCCCCTCAGCCTATTGTTTTTATTCTCGTCTGCTCTTTAGCCATCTCCTAACAAACACTCGGAGTCTTTATGTAGTTCATTTCAAACAGGTTAAAAGTTGTCCACTTACAAGAGAATTTGGTAACAAGTTACAAATTCTAAAAAAAAAAAAATTGAAAATAAATAAAAATCCTTGAATTATATCAAGTTTCCAAAAGGTCATCACTGTCTCTGCTGTGGCCTTTTCCCCATTCCAAATCCTCTATCAATATGTCATAGTGAGTTAGGCAAAGACAAAAGAGAGGCGCAGTGTGAAAACGGCACATATATCTAATCCTGACAAAGCAATGAATAGACCTTCACAAGTATAATTATACTTGTTTATTTGTTGCCACGTACAGAGAACTGATGAAAAAAATCCATCAAAGTGGTATTATGCAGACACCAAGAGCTTCTTTTCTTTGGTTGCTAAAGCCACATTGAGGCTTAAATTCCTTATTGTTAAATTCAGAAGAAAGAAAAAAAAAAGATTTTTGGCTGGACTTTTTCTTTTTTTTTTTTTGCATCAGTTGCTGACAGATCTTTTGTGTACTGAGCTGTATTAGCTCAGAGTGCTACCTCATTTCTACCCATGTTGGAATTCATAATTACAAACTACTGTACAGAAGCTTTTAAAAGGGTGTGGTGTGCTGGCCGAGAGAAGAGGATGTGAAATTGCCCTTTCTCACAGTCTCTCTTTTGATATATCAAAACACAGGTAAAGTACCTGTGTGAACGCACCAGTTAGGTCAGAATACATCTTTGATCTCAGTCTTTTAAGTTGGTGCGAGTGCTTCTCTTTAGTCAGCTTTCTCTGCAATTTGCTTATTTTAGTATATGTTTAGTTTTTCATAAAAGATTGCATAACATCTTTCCCATTGCGGTATTAAGAAACATTAGCAAGAAGGAAGGCAAATACAAGGATGTCAAAGGATTGAAAATATTAAGTAAAAAGATTTCGACCCCAACTATTAAGGAGCCATTATGTTCCAATAGACACTAAATCAAATAACTTAATAAAAGCACATTTTTAGGGGTGGGGGGTGCGAGTAAGCTTTTTTTTTTCCCCTTGCGGGATAGAAATATATCAAAGTAAAAGCAATCTGCATAGTTAATGTTTGTGAGCTTTACAATTTAAAACAGAAAAGCTGTAATTTTTCTTTGCTGGCAATCTGGAAACACTCTGGAGTTAATTACAGCTGATTCGGAGTGAACCACACAAACAAAGACCAGTCTATGTCCAGACAATTATACTGCATTAACCAGCTTAGAGCTTCCTGCTGATGTTTCAGGCTCTTCTGTTACACCCTTCTACCTTCCCAGCACGAGAGAAAATGCTTCTGCAAGAAGGAATTAATGAAGAGAACTGCAAAAGAATGTGTGACGACCTCTCCTGACACGGCACAAACTTTCCACCCATGTCACGACAAAGGGGAGAAGGTAATTAAGTTTGAATAGAAGGATGTAACCAAATATATGAGGCATTTAAAATAAGCAAATTTTTAAGGAGGGAAAGTTTACAGAGACAAATATGAGTGCAAGTCAACTAAGTCATTTTCGCCAGTTTTCCTCATGAAAATCTAAATGAGCTGTTCAATGCAGATAGATTTCCTTCTCTGTTAAGGGGACCCTTGTGATTGATGCTGAGTGGTCTTCTTCCTCTCTGTCTTTCTCTTTCTTTCTCTTTTTCTCCCTCTCTTCCCACCCTGATTTTCCCTCATTCTCTCTCTCATCTCTAAACCTACCTGGACTTTACACGACAATTACATGTCATTAAACACATGTGTTGGAGAACTAAAGAGCAAAGGTACACTTTGCCAATGAGTCCAATAGTTGTTAATTTGATTAGTTCTGGGAAACAGGAATTTTACTCAGTTTTCTTCACAACTTTAATCAAACTCCGGCTACTTTCCTTAGAGAGAAGTCAATAATGTCTCCTTAACCAAATTACATTATTATATGACTCATTTTATTTGTTTGCTTCAGGAAAATTTCATAATCAGTGAGCAAGATGGACCCATACTTTAGCTATCCTCTGTAAACAAACTTTGGTACTTTTAACCAATCTAGTTGATTTCTAATTTTCTTATTCATTCTAATTGAAAATGAATAGTTTGCATTGGCGTGAGACAAGGACATGAACTGTAATTATGTTCAGTGCCTCTTTCTGATTCTTTCTTTGATACTGTTTTGCTAGTATTCCAGCTGACACTGAGGCTTTGTGGTGATTGCTTCATTAAAAGGTACCCATGTCCTAATCAGCTAAAG
The DNA here is from genome assembly GCF_037783145.1 of Equus przewalskii. Lineage (NCBI taxonomy): Eukaryota > Metazoa > Chordata > Mammalia > Perissodactyla > Equidae > Equus > Equus przewalskii. Next base: position 10,328,084 of record NC_091838.1, read on the forward strand.
CATTACTAGAAAGCTGTTGTTTGCCAATACTGTGAGAATATACCGGCTCTTTTTTTTTCTTTGTTTCTTTACACAAGAAAAAGGTATCTCTGAATGCCAGTTACCCAGCTATACTTAAGTATTCATCATCTTCCCTTTGTCTCATCTATGCAAAGTGGGATTAGAGTTAAATGACTGTAAGATCCTTCTAATTTTTCTCTCCTAAATAAATATTAATCTACAAATCAATCAAGTGTTATATTAAAACACATATAAATATACTCTAGAAATACTAAAAGGTTGTGTAAATTACCCTCAGTTTTACAAAGTATCTCAATAAAAGACAGAATTGTTTTCCCTTCTCAAGACCCCTCTCCTTCCATCCCGAGTATATTTCAAAGTTCAAGTAAATAACACTTCTAAATATAAAGCTTAAACGTGGAACCTTTTACTTTTCCTTGGAAAAACATGGACCGCTTCAATCATTTCTAGAAATTTATAACTCATATTTGCCATGTTTTTGATACTTTTATACGTCTAATCTTTAAAACAGAACTGACTGATCTCTCTGGCATATACGAAATCTAAGAGCGTTTAGTTGACAATGCTTTGAAGTTGTCACACAGGAATATTTTAAAAATTCATCTTAGTTGGTTTTATTAAGGTGTATATAACTATAGAATATTTGGCTTCAAGAAGAGATTTACCAAACTAGTGAAAACATTCCACATATATATTTATCTCATATACAATATGAAGACAATATATTCTAACATAGACATGCATTTTGTTGCTTCTTTGTCTGTTAATATATAACATTCATTATTGAACTACTGATAACTAAATATTCAAAAGAGAAAACAATTGTAGAATTATTTATATTTCATGGTCCCCACAAATGTGATCTCATAACCAATATAATAATAAGTGTAATAGTCTACGTACATTCTTTTTTTTTTTTAAATGTCATTCTTTGCAGGCTAAACCTACCATAATTATCTTCATAAAACTAATCACAGGCCACATATCCCAGCAAGCGTTCCTATTCCCTGAGCAATGATTTCACATGATTTCAAAATAGTTTTAATGAAGAAAGTTATATGCGTAATTTTTTAAATCACTACCAAGTGCCTCTTACTATACAATCCTCTTAGAGTCTACAAAATACAAGTCTCTTTTCATATCCCATGTAAATATTTTAAATCATTTTATATTAAAAACCACATTAGGACTAACATAATAGAGAACATAAGTGGAATGCAAGTTTTCTTCTGGATGAAATATTGGCAAATTTATGTTTGATCACTAAGATTAGTTGGTTATTTTATTTCAATTATGAAGAACCTTTTGTTTGGGGTTTTATTTTTATTTTTTATTTTTTGGCCTGAAAGTTGATTTGACTGCTGTCCATAAGTGAAGTGAGCAATTCAGTAATTAACTTTTGTGTTTTAAATGTATGAACTTTAATTAGATTTCATTATAAACAAACAAACGTCAACCATAATTATAAGCTCCTTGGTTTACCCACATATTATCCCTTTTCAAACAAACTTGATGTCAGACAAATTAAAATCAAGCAGCCAGCAATTTTGAGTTGAATTTTACATGATCTGCTGGTAACCTGATTACTTTAACTTCAATATCATTACAGGAAAAGTATTTCAGGAAAAATAATGACAAGAATTCCAACAGGAGACAAGCTTAATTGTATTGATTCAAAAGACGCATGTTCATAGGAACCATGTTGAAGGAATAATGTTATCTCAAATCTACAGTTTCTATTAAAATGAAATTGTCCAGCATGAAAGAGGCAATTAAGATTAGTGTCTGCAAAACTAGAGATACTAAACTAACTAAATAATTATCTGGGCCCAATTATCTTATACTTTAAGTAGCAAAATATCAGTGTGGAGCAACTATAAGGCATGAGGTCTGCAGGTTTATTTACTGACTGGTGTATCTATTAGGACCAAGAACAAGTGGAGCTGTCAGGACATAATGAAGGTAAATGATTAGTTAGCACCAAGCCTGAACTCTTCTTCAATGCAATAAGAGTTAATTAAAGTTTACCACCAAACATCAACCAAAGCAGGATGTTGATCAGGTTTCAGCATTAAGTGCAAACAGACAATAGTTGGCAGCAATTAGCGCAGCTATCAAATGACATGCAATGATAATTATACATTTAAAACAGCTAAAGAGCTGGGGGAAAAAACTAATCAGCCTCTTTGACGACAAATCCTCAAAGGGCAGGAAACAGGTATCAGATTATTTCACTTTAACACTGTAAATCAATAGAATTAAACAAGAAAAGGTTGTATGGGTACATTATCTGAAAGAGAACAGTTCACTGGACCCAAAATGAAATAAATCTGCTACTATTGGTCTATCAAAGATAAGAACCTCTGTAGCTAAAAAAAATAAGTTACTTTTCCATTAAAGTTTCTGAACGAAGTCTGTGGAAAGGAAGTTTAGCTTCTTGGTTTTGTGTAAATTCAACAGTGCAACAAGTATTTCACCTTAGTTATTGTTATTTAAATGAAGTATTAACTTCCACTCTAAGATCCTGTGAAAAGTACTTTATTCCTGAATGTTATCTTTGTGTATTCAAATATTATCTCCCCGAAAAGTTTTTAAGGTCAAAATTCTTTTAATGCAGCTACATTTAAAACAAAAGCTACATATACATATTTAGTGTAGGTCATTGCATTGCGGGTCTTCCCGTGATGCCATTCAAATCTATGACTCAATCTTGCTGAAATCAATGAGGCTGCATTCAACACACCCCTTAAAATAACTTTAATAAATCACCTCATCTTTTCCATAGTTTCTGGGCTGCGGCCTAGAGCATGTCTCCAGAAATGTGCCCATCCTCATGACCCCCACCTCTCCATTTTCCCAACTAATTCTGTTATGCTAAGGATTTGTACACAGTGTTGGCTAATCCCAGTATTTCCCTGGAGCTAAATCTAAGCCATGGCCGACTCCCAGCACAAAAATGTCTCTCTCCAAAAGCCCTTTCGCCCCCTTCAGCACTCATACACTCATTGGTCCTGACATTTTCACTTCAGCCATGACAAATGAGCTGATGACTCTGATGTGATTGCACGGGAGGATGGCTTTATCTAAAGATATATCATTAACTCTCATCACCATCTCCTAATATGGCTCTTCTGGGTTAATGTGTTGTGAAAATTTGAGGAAATTTTTGTGTAAATATACGCACTTTAAGTAGTAAGAGACCAACTTCATCAAAAGGAAAAAAGGAAAGCCAGAGTGGACAGGATCAGGGAGAAAAAAAAAAAAAACGACTAGCATTAACTAAATGTTGCTCTGGGGATTTAGTAACTCAACTCAACCCCTGCCCCAGTCAAACCAGCCAGCTGACTGTCTCTTAAAGGTCCCTTCCCCTCACTATGGGCTGCTGGAGCGGAGCATAATTTGCGAAGGAGCACAAAAAAAGCTTCTCAGAGAAACATGGCTAATATGTTTATCAACTGGCAAGCCCGTTTCTTTGTTTCGACCCCAGTGTAGTACCTGTTTTATTCTCAAACCTTTAATTTCCTATGTAATTAAATCTCTCTAAATTCATTTGAATGGGGAAAGGGATTGTCAAAACACATTTTACTCTGAGATCTTGTATTCTTCAAATGGAAAGAAGCACTATTTTTCCAACTCTTATTAAACGTGCAACTCTTCAAGCTTCAAAGAGAAGAGACAAGGAAGCCTTTCCATTTAGCATAAGTACCACAACCCTGGGTTAAGTTAGAACCCAAGTTCCAGCTATGTGGCCCTTGTTATGTCTACTATGGGGTTTACAGAGTAGAGACATGTTATAACCTCTTCTCTCAATTCATCTGAGGACACACAACCAATCAGAGTCAGCTGTAGCATAACAGACCTCAGGAAAAGAGGTCAGGCTTTCAGGTAAAGTGCTATTCACTCCTGGACCATGCAAGGAGCTCTTTATTCCTGTTCTTATTGGCATCAGTCCCCCTTTCCTAGAGCAAGAACAAAGCCAAGTGCTCGTGTGAGGTTTATGAATAAATCAGAGGTGAGCCACTTTAAGTGCTGCCCATGATTTCCTTGTTGACAGTGAGCACTTAAACAGGCTTCTATGACCAGCAACTTCTGGCAAACCATAATGATTCCTAATCTTCACCCTGCTTCATTTCAAGAACTCAATGACCCACCCCATTTTTCCTGCAAGTTTTCACCTTTCAGGCAATTCTTGTCCTATCTCCAGCTGCATAGCTTTACAATCCCAGAGCAGTCAGCCTGTCCCATGATCATCATAGAAATTGTATCCACTCAAAATCTTCCTTTGCTTGGGAAAATTCCACAAATAAAAAAATCTCCAACATAACAGAAATTATTCTCGTATTAATATTCTAGAATCTTAGGACATTGGAGGAGCTAAGCCAACTAAGGTGAAAAATGTTAAATGACATGCTGAAGGAGACACACACACACACACATACATTAGATTTCATCAGCTGCGCTCCATCGTTCTATGATGTTTCCCAGGAATTTCTCTGAGCTTCAGTTTCCTTATGGTTAAACAAGGGGATTGTGCTGTATTCCTTCTGATGGCAACAATCTATGGTTCTAATATAAAAACCCATTTAGATCATGCTGGAAGATAGTTTTCCTTATGGAATTTTCCGCGACAGACCCACGTTTTTAACATTGTATATTTCTTTTCGTCACCTGGATTTCAAGAAGAGAGGCAGATTCCAGCAGTATAATAAAGTTTTCTATTTATATTTTTAATTAATTATCATTTATTTTTTCACTTATTCAGCACCAAGGATTTGCCAGTAGTGTCCATCACTGTGAATACGGTGATTGAACAGACATGGGTGCTGTCCTCTTGGAGGCTGAAGTTTCTCTGAGGAAACACTTAAGCATCATGAAAAATGCTAAGATGCTAATTGTTTTTCTTTCAATGACGTATATCCTTCCCCATCAGTAGTCAATAAATGCTTACCCTTAAACACATGTGCTTCAAATGAATTGTCAAGTCCATGGCCACTTATAAATGCCCAGAACACAAAAGGCACACACTTTCATTTTTAGGAAAAACTTTAACAAAGATTGTGAACCACACATATAAATATTAGGCAAAAATAAAACTCAAAGCTGGGAAATTACAATCTAAATACACATATCTTCCATAAAAATATAAACAATAATTTTAACTGTGTATCTTACATGGATCACAATGAGAAATTACTACGAATTAAAAAATCAAAAACGATACTAGAAAAAGAGTTTAGTTTCTAGACAGTTCAAAAAATTGTATTTATAAATTTGTTAACTCCTATCATGATTCTTATCATCTTTGAACCTGGGTAGTCCTCCAGTGAATAACACATTATTATAAAAAGATGAAGGATCATGATCTCTTCCAAGAGATAAGCCAGGAGGAGACATAAGTTGCCTGTAAAATCCCCTAAGAAAAATTAAGAGCTCTATTATATTACTAGATTGTTAATAACTAGATATATTCTCTAGGTTGGTATAAATTTTGATCAACAGGATGCCATATAACAGTATCTATGCAGACTCCTTTCATGGCATATCAAAATACCATAATGCCAAGTATACAGAAAGGTAGTTCTATGGCATCTTATCCAGTTTGGGGAAATCCTCTAATTCAATGGCTTTCAAGCAGGTTGGGTCAACTTCAAGACTGAAATAAGCATTTTGGTCTCTTCTATTATTGTATACAATGGACAGTCTGGAATCTTGGGTTCATGTGGATAGACTAAGGTCTGAATTATTTAAAAATTGTTTCTGCTCTAATTTGCTTCTTAGAAAAAGACCCAGAAATGCATTAAACATCTAAAAGCCCCTCAGAACCAAAACAACTTGTGATAATAGAGCGGCAGATAATGAGATGGAGGACTATCCACCTAGACGCCATCTAGGTATCTGTCAAAGAGAAAATCTGAGAAGAAGGATGCTATCCCTTTTCCCGGCCTTGTAGGCATACCCATTGCCTAATTCCTCTCTCCTTCCCTTTTGGGGGACAGGAGCATCTCTACTCAAAGATCTAAGTAGACTTGCTTTATCAAATGCTCTTTAGTTGAGCATTACATTAAAACTAGCTCTTGAAAACAAAGACAAAGGAACAGAGGTTATCAAGTCCTGTAACATTCACTTATTTTAATGCCACAACCCTTTAGTCTTATGTAATCTCTACAACAACTTTGAGATACAAGTCAAGGTAAACTGAGGCTCAGCAAGATTAAATAACTTGGATAAGGTCATCCATAACAAAGAATTTAACCCAGGTGTCTAATACAGCTGAAACCATTTCTATTGGCCATTGAGTTGACAAAAAATGGAGTATATTTTCAAATATCTAAAACTTAAGTCAAAAAAACTCTTTTCAAAAGGAAAAAGGAATCCAAAGTGAACAGAATCAAAAAAGTGTCTTTAACTAAAGGTCATTCTTTCTGTCCACTATGCTGTATCTAAAACATCACAGCATTGTTGTTTACTTTCCTTACACGGAATAAAAACCCTTTTCTTCTCAACACCATGTTTGTAGTTATTAAGAATACATTTTAAGTCACTGAGATCATCAGTACTTTTATGAATCACAGACTCTTCTTGACCATTCAAAGCATCTGTCCAACCACCTACTTAACACAAAAATACGTTTACGGTCACAGTGATAAGAGGCCATCCAGATTCTACTCAACTCCTTTCAGTAACCGAGAAGTCCCTCAGAGGAGACAGCATCGCTGTTGGATTACCACTGCATATTCTCCTTTTCTTCTCTTCACTATTTCCACCACCTTCATATTCTGTCATGTAACAAACCCTTTTCCAAAGCAGCCAGTATAGTTGCATGACCATTGGTCCTAGAGTTGGGATATCTGAGTTCTTGTCCTGACGTTTTCCTACCTTGCTGGGTGACTCAACGCTTACTTCTCCTGAATTCAATAGCCCATATTTTGAAATGAACTGGTTGAACTGAGTAACTCTAAATCAGTCCCCAGTCTTCAGCATTTTGAGGGTTGCCCATTGTCTTACCACCCTACCTGCTCCTCTCTGTTGTGATCATGTGGGCCAGTTCTTAGAAAATGAAAGAAATTTAGTCTACAAGGGAAAAATTTCCCAGTCTACCCCTATGAACGTATCTAAAGAGGAAAGAGAGACACTAACGTGAGGAGAAGGTAGAAGAGTGTGTGTGTGTCAGTGTGTATGTCTCTGTCTGTACACTCCCAGTCTGTATCTACTAAACCAAAAAAATGACTCATTCTCAATTAATTAGTGGGCTCAAAAAATTTTAAATATTAATTGCATTATTCCTAAATGTATGGAGAAAAAGTACTAAGAACGGTATTTTAGAGAATCCACATTCATAAAGCCTTTCAGGTTTAATGAAGATACTTTGGGAAATGATTGTGTTTCTTCAATTTACTCTTCCAAGCCGGTAAATTTCAAGATTCTCCGTAAACTTCCCTCTTACAAAGTTTTGTTTTGTTTTTAACAGTACAACCAGGTGGCATACACCAGCTCATATGCTTTTGTATTTTAACATTGTTAAAGCTATGGATTTCCTTTCTTCTTTACAGTGAAGGAAAAGGATTTTATGGACAGTTATAAAATGCATATTTTAACCCAAAAGTCAATTTTCCCTAGTTAAAATGATTTAGATCTGAGTAAATACTTGCAGAACACTTTGTGTTTTTACAGCTAGAACACAATGGAACCTATAAACTCTGTCTTTAGAGGTACGTGCTATAATGCGTACCATTCAGAAATTATCAGCTGTGTACTGTCGTATCCCCAGGACAAGCAAACATTAGAAATGATCAATCATCTAAATATATGATGCTAGTGTGTGACCCTCTGACCTCAATGACTAAAACACCTACTCAGGACGTGTCTTGGACCATCAGGGCATTATGACAAATTAAGCAAGTCAAGCTGCCCAAATTCTTAAATTTTATTTGTTTATTTTTTTAATCTCTAGAATGTTAAAATGGCTAATTATATTAGAGATAAGCTGCTTGCCAAATATGACTTCAGTGTCAAAGCCATTTTTAAGTTGTGTGCATACATTCAAAAGTGCCTCAAAATAGCAAATATTTGATTTTACCCACAAACCTTTAAAAGAGTAGAGGAGTGGAGAGCAGCCGTTCCTGGACTGAGGATTGTATGTCAAACGTGAGACCATCTCAAACTTTCAAGGCAACTTGGGGACCTCTGAAACTAGGGAATTAACAGAACATCAAATCCAGCGAGATCACAAGGGACACAATCCTTATGCAAGAAAATAATGCCATTGAGCCCTCATTAAAAGACCATTCCGTCCTTAGCCATCAAAGACTGTGAGAGCACTAAGATCTTGGTTATATCATCAGGGATAACTAAAACAAGTGCCAAGAGAAATTGTGCACTTTTAGTTCTCACATGTGTCCATCTGTTCACATATAAACATATATTCTGCTTTCTGTCTGATTCCTAAAATCTTGATATCAGAAAACCCTGGGCTTTTGCCCATTTCCTAAGAATGCAGACATCACATAAGCTACTATTAACCCATGTGTGATCCACTTCCATGGTGGCTGGAAAGCTGCCAGTTACAACACATGGTGCTCAGTTAACAATGTCTTAAAATATAAATGAATTTATTTTTTAAATTAACACATTTTTCTTATGGAAATACCTTAATAAGCCATTCTGCATGTAAAAGAATAGCCTCCATGTGGATTTTTTTGTTCTTTTAAGACTTTTTGCAAGCATATCATAAAGTTAACCATAAAAGTTTCTGAAACAATCCAGAATTTCTTGACAAATTTTTAAAAGGAGTCTAGTAAAGAATTTTGGTGACTTTATATAACAAAGATCAAACACTTTTCCTTTACAATATTCTGTACTCAAGAGGCAACCCTTACACTTTAATTTACGTGAAAACACTTCTGATTTCCCAAGTTTCCATGTAGCCATCTTAATAGTACCTCAGCAACTGAACCGATAAAGCGATGAGGCAAATAGAAGTTCTACAATCTAACAACAAAACAAGTTAGGTGAATATCTGGCAAAATCTTTCAATTCTGCTCTGGGGCAGCCTACAATGGCTCATTTATGGTGACCCGAAACCGGAAAGAGCTTGTTCCAAATGTATACATATAAATAATTATCCACACTGCATTCGATTTACATATGTACAAAAGAACCAATTCCCACCTTTGAAAGTGTCTTAACACTTATGGTATTTTAACTGCCCTAATTATGGTTGAAGAAACATCATTAAGAGCCACGATCACATTGTCAACTGCTAACCAGTTACAGCCCTAACTGGTGACGAGCGAAAACCCTACTGAAAGTGTTTCCAAGAGTGAACGTACAGTACGTAGACACTTTTTAAGAGACTCATCTCTAAGTGAAATACACTCACAAAGCAACGTGAAGATAAATTAAATCCTACGAAAATAACTGTATCCTCCTCTACTGTCCCCTCCCAGCCACAAAAGCTGATAGGCCACTTAAAACACTTAACATTGCCAAAAGTCAGAATACACAACTCTCCAAAGTGAAGTGTTCCACCAACCAAGACAGCTATTTATAGCCGATGGGGGGAGGAACCCCCAGATATTCCATCATTAACTGAATTAAAAATCCACACCATACTACTGGCCCCTTCCAAAATAACTGTTTTTGCCAGCGAAGGGCTGGGAATTCTTGATACCCAACAGTCACTATCTGGCAAGCTTAGCGTGTTTCTGAAAACTCTTCTGCATACAAACCTCTGTTGATCACCCTCTCGCTGCACTTCTGTCATACATACTAGTTCCCAATGATGAGGAAAACTTGGGGCATCTTATAAAGTTGCTGAAATCTGAGCCCCTGCTTGTTTTCTCAAGTCTTGGACAAACATAACTTTAGAGAGAGCAGAGCATAGGCATAAAGAAAGAGGAGCTGCATTTTCATCTTCCTTTCATCTTAGTCATTCAGTCAGCCATTCAGGACCCTATTCAACAGAGCTTTTCATTATGCAAAAAAATGCTAATCCTTTTCCGATGCTTTCACACTTGTATAAACCCCCATTCCTTCAACTGAAAAGCAATTATATCAGTTTACCTTTCTGTCAAAAACAGGATTAATATTCCAATAACAGAATCTCCTTTCTTTTCCTATCTTTTTGCTTTAGGAAACTAGAGATTATTAGTAGAGGCATTCTTAGAACAAGAATACATTATTTTAAATATGATTATGTTCACCAATGGGTGGAAAAAGGAGAATAATCATAAGATGAAAAAGTCCTTGAGTTACTGCAGAAACTCTTTTCTGTGACAGAACTGACCTTCCCTTCGCAGATGCCCAAAGAGACTGAGGCTCACTCTGGTCTATTAATCAGAAACAAATTATGAAAGAATGTAGCTGGACTGGTTGACACTACCCCGTCTTGGGAGACTCAGTAACAGCCTAGTAACAATGTCCTCTTCATGGGTAATGAACAGCCATGACAAATGGGGCAGAGAAACTATTTATTTGCATATGCAAATTCTCACACAAGGGAAACATGTACAAACAAGTGTCATTGTAAGGTGGATTAGGCAAACAACGCTTTCTTTTTAGGACATTCTCCAGCCCAGAACATTAGTCAGCACAATTAAACCAGTCTCCATGGAGACTAATGAAATTTCACCATGGTATGAGTTAAATTAGATAGCTAGTTATGTGTTTCCACAATCCAACTTGAAATCCATTATTGTTTCAGAACAATACAGCAATTGTGCCTAGCTGATCTTTGCCAGCTCAACAAGCTCCTAAGTTGACAATTTGCATATGTTAATATAATTAAGCACTAATTACATGAAACTTGTACATATTCACATGCACTTTCCCTGGGCGCTTTTCAGTTTGAACCTTGGCCAAGTCTTTAACCCTTCGAATGGTCTTAGAGGAAAAATACTCTGCCTGTGGGTCCAGCCCCTAGGCAGACACAGAAAGGCTCCTCATTGCTAAACACAAAGCTTAACCTGGCTTCTCATATTTCTAGCAACAATGACAGAAAATATCCTGTGAGTGTGCAGGGGGCTAGGGATGAGGGAAAAGGGGGGATGGATTAGTCTTTAAAGACTCATAACGAGTATCTTCTCCTAGGAAGGCAGTAACACTCATTTCAGGAAAATGTTAAAGAATTTGCTCTCACGGACATTGTCGAACCTTGGGAGATGAAAACGGTTTGACAACAGCAAAAATAGCAAGTAGAAAAGGAAAAAGGAGCCAGCAGCACCTAATGAGCTTTACATAAATATATGCAGAGGCAATTAAGCAATGTTAATTACTATGACAGCAGTTAATTGAATATAATTAGATATTTTAAGCCACTGAATAAAGCATAGTTAAGATTAATTTTATTGAGATTAATTGTAAATAAGGATAGATTAACTCTGTGTTTTGACAGGCATAAAAAGTAGTTCTGCAAATTAAGCAGGAGCGTGGCCACCAGTCCAAAAATCATATATTATTTTAATGTCACACCTCAGAATCATCTCCTCAATAAACATGACTTTTCAAACCCAAACAGACAGGAATCTTGAAGAAAAACAAACAGCTTGCAGAGATTAAAGAGCCTTTTGTCCTTTTTCATGTGCATTTCTTTTAACAGACTAAATTAAGCGAGTCTGGTGTACGTTTTTTAGGAAGGAACATTTCACACTGAATGGAAAAAATGTTCTATCACATATGAAATTCGTGCAGCTGTGTGGAACTTGGTCCAGATGGTTTTAGACTATAAAACACCACCAAATGATAGACAGTAGGCCTTCCCAAGATTATGTGATAAAGTCACCATCTTTTATTTTGACCTCTCCAATTTCTGCTTTGTATTATTTCCAAGCAAACCCCATATTTTCTTTTACAATTGCCTTCCTCCAAGAGGGTGAAAAGAAACATTGTACCTACTACGTGCTAGAAATGAATGGAAAACAAATCGAAAAAGGCCTCCCTTAACAGATAGCAGCTAAATCATTCGGCCACAAAATGCCATCATAGCTATGACAACAACGTCTGCAGATGACAACACTTGACTCTGACTCTTACAAACAACGGTTTCTAGAAATATTTCTTAGGAAAATACTGCTAAATGAAAAAGCCTCCCAAATACTTTCACACCAAGCTAATTCATGCATACTCTTTAAGAAAATTAACACAGTTCTCAAGAATGCTGAAGAAATCACTAATAAGATAGGAACTTCATTGACTTTGAAATGAATCAATAGGTGATTAACATAATATTTTAAAGCAGCAGAATGTGTGTGTGTATATATATATATTTATTACATAAACATGTATTATATTTCCAATACCTCTTAGCTCTTAATCGAACAAGGATTTTGCGCTATCGAGTCTGCCTCTGCACTGCCTTCACATTCTTGAGGATGCCCTCAGTCTTTATAACGAAAATCCTAAAATGGTCTGTGAAACAAGACTAGGACAAGCCATTCTGCAGTGAAAGATTTTAAATCATCCAGCCTCTTCTAATAGACTTGAGACTTATTGAGGTAGAAACCATAAAAAATGAAGAAGGGAAATTTAATCCCTGAAATATTGATTTGCACATTAATATCATATAGGCAGAGGGCAATTTGGCTTCGTGGAAATGACACATTGTCGACCCTTGGTGAAGTCAGAGGCAATCTAACTGCTGAACATGTCTGAATCTCAAGAGTTATTAAGGGCTTCCCTTCTTGCCTTTATGACTTTTCTTCAGCCTACCAATGCAATCTTAAATGTATTATCTTTAAGAAATAATTGTAAAACCTCAGGGGTTTTCCAGTTAATGGAAGGAAGGCCAAACCACATCAGATTCTGAAATGCAACATTAAACCCTTGCAATCAACAAAACCACCTCAATTCTCATCCATCCAGTGCAGGATCTAATATTGTTATTAGAGATAATCAAATTTCATTGTGTAAATTTAGGCTCATGGTCAGAATGGAAGCAGTAGATTCTGCAATATTAAACAGCAATTTTCTCAGCCTCCTTTATGGTTTCCTTTGCTGGTGCAGCATCTTTTAAAATAATCCAACTAGCTCAAAATTAATGAACAGATTTGGGCGCATCTGCTAAAAACTGCAAAAGATTACAATAGAGCTGAACATGTTTCCTTCATTTTTAACTTGAAATGGCAACTTTCACTTCCAAGACCCTGAGCCCACTCTCCCTGTCTATCCCCACAGTTGGTGCCATTGCTTTGACTTACACAGTTGGTTTACCTGACCTTTCTTTGTTCCTTAGGTACATTTCACTTTTCAGATTTATGGTATTTCCCTCATATTTCATTGACTCTATCTTCATTGCCATAAAAATGAAAACACTTAAATATGAGTTTACTTTTGTAATCCAAAAGCAACCAGCTATTGAATAAAATACACAGCAATGCTCTCTCCCCAGTTTATGCCATAAATATTAAAATCGTTTTGTAAAAAAAATAACTGTAGAAACCTTATGATCCCCACACTGAAGCCAGGTGCAAGAGGTTAAAACAGCTGGCTAGCCATCTTTTATTTTTGTGTGCCTTCCTGCTGATTGAAACCGCAAACGTTAAGAACTATCAGACATTCCCTTAAGGATTTTTTTTTTTAAAGAAGGAAAAAAGAAAACCTTCATTTTCCTTAATATGCTCCTCTGTGGAGAAGAAAAACTCTAAAACACAATCAGCCACAGAGGCAGTGAAATAATCTCCAAGATCTCCTTTCTGTTGTATTTACAGCATCATTTCCAACAACTTCCATACACAATGGTTTTTATTCTTCAGTTAGAAAAGAGAAAAAGAGGGAAAAGAGAGAGAAAGAAGAAAGTCTGAGTTTGCTCTGTCAGTTTTGCCAGTAAATATAAAGTAAAACAAGTGTTGATGGCACCGAGAGTGTTACATACCCGGGCTGTGTTTTTGCATTGCTCTCAATGGAAGCGATCGATGCCCGTGTCACTGTCGCGTCCCAATCGCAGCCAAGTCTCAGTCTTAATCTAAGCAACACCCGAAAAGGCAGCGGCAGCCGCAGCCTCTCCCTGACTCTTCCATCCATCCACCCAACTAAAAATATAATACTACATATGAGCTTTAACCACTCCACGTTTATAGGGATCAAGCCACTGAAAATCCAGAAGAACACAATAAAAAAAAAAAAACCCTCCTTCTGTCTCTTGTCTCTCTCTCTCCTCTCTCTTTTCCTCTCTCCTCTCTCTCCTCTCTCTCTGTCTCTCCTTTTGCCATCTACATGATCCTTGATTAAACATGGAACAGAGTTAATAAAAAAAAAGGGGGGGGGAAGGACTCAAGGAGAGGAAATGCAACTGTCAGAAATCGGGACCGCCAGATTTCCTGGTGAACCTGCCTCTGTCTGAGTCAGTGTCAATCCACCATCTTCCGCCAGTGAACTTGTCTTTGGGTTTTTGTTTGGTTTGGGGGGGTTGTTGTTGTTGTGTGTGTGCTTTTTTTGGAAGGGGGGAGGGGAAAGTCAAGGTGGGGGCTGGAGGTGGGGGGAGTAGGGAGAATGTGTGTGTGTGTGTGTGTGTGTGTGTGTGTGTGTGTAGGGGTCGGGGTGGGGGGGTCCGTGTTTGCGATCTGAACCTTTGCTACCTACAAGGAGGGTGTCTCACCGAACGGTAGCTAAGACCTCGCCAGAACCGCGCGGAAGTGAGGAGTCGCGGCCAAAGGCGCCCGCCGGAGCCTCCTCTCTGGGCCGGACCCCAGCCCGAGCGGCCGAAGGAGCCCCCAGCCCGGATCGCAGGTAACAAAAGAAATACAATCCAGTGCACCGTCTTGGGGTGGGGGGGCAGGAGGGGTAACCCTCTGTAACTTGGGCATCGGCAGAGAAACTTTATACAATTCCATGAGAAATTTTATTTTATTTTTTCCGAAAGAAAAGAGCAGAAATGATGGGGGGAGGTGGGAGGGAGACAGAAGTAGAAGGAAGGCGAGACCCGACGCATTCCAGCCCCTCTTCCCTCAGCTGCTCCCGGCCGGAAGGCGCACTTGATGCCGGGAGAGGCTAGGAAGGTGAAGTTCGTTTGTATACACGGAACGCCTTTGGGGGGTCCGGGGAATAAATCCGTTCTCACCGCCGGCCCCAGCCCCCCAACACGCGCGCGCACACACACACACCCCGCTTGCCCCTTGCCTAAAAGAAAGGAAAAGATTCTGGACCCCGAGCCTCGGGCATCCCCGCTCTGGTCTACCGCCCAGCCGGCAGCGAAAGCGCCCCGAGAGAGCGGCGCGCCTCCCGGGTCCCTGGCCCCACGGCCCGGCCATCCCGCCTCCTAACGGACCTGCCTTCCATCCGCGGCGCCACGGTCCGCGCCGCCCGCGCCGCCGGGAGCAGCCCTCGCCGGGCCCGCCGCCACCCGCCCCGGCGCGCGGGGTCTACCTGCAGCCCCAGCCCCAGCTCGCGCCCCGGGGTCTTGGAACCCCCTGGCCAGGGCGCACGGAACCCCGGGCCTCCGCCAGGCCGGCGCGCTAAGCCCCTTCGGGGAACTTGAGAAAGGGAAGGAGGGTGGTAAGAGGAGGAAGGAAAACGAGGCAGAATGGGGGGGGGGGGAGGGTAGAGCAGGGAGAGAGGGGCTCCCCGCCCCACCGACCAACGTCCAAACTTTCGGAGGATGGGTGCGAAGGAAGGGTCATCCCGACCCCGGTGCGAGGGCGCGGAGCGAGCAGGGACCCCAGGCAGTGGCCGCGCCGGCGCGGAGCTGACAGCTTCCCCGCGCCCCGAGAAAGCCCCAGGCTCGCGGTGGAGACAGAGCCCGAAAAGACAGGAAAAAAGAGCGAAAACTGCTCGGCCAAACGTGGACGATCCGCCACTTAATCCAAAAGTTAAATCGCAAAAAACGCAGCCCCCCACCCCCCAAGAAAGTGGAAAATCAGGTCCCTCAGCGCTCCCTCCCTCCCTCAGCGGAGCAAATCCTCGAGCCAAAAAAAGGGGGAAAGAGATAGAAAAGGGGGGCAGAGCGGAAGAGATGGTCGGGATGAGGGGATGTGTGCGAGAGCGAGCTAGAGAGAGCGAGCTAGGGGCAGAGAGGGAGAGAGGCGGAGAGGGAGAGAGAGGGAGCGAAATATCAAAGATTGTGCAAGATCAGGCTGGAAAGATAATCGATACTCGACCTAAATTTAACACAAACTACTCAATAAAAGTTAAAGAAAAAACTTACTTTCCATTTCCCCTGCAGTTCCTACTCGATCTTCGCCTCTTTTTTGTTTTGCTTTTATTTTACTTACAGCTGATCACATCCAAGTAAAACGAGAGGGTTCATTAAAAAAAATAAAAAAAATAAAAAAATAATCCTCGAACTTTATTGGGTGAAAATAAAAACGCTGGAGCAGAAAGTGGGGGGCATGGAGCGGTCCTCGGGGGTCCGGGAGGAGTTAAAGCATGTGCCGACCGCGGTCTCGCTGTTTGGTTGTGAAGGGGTTGGGAAAAGGAGGAAAGGAAATGAAAATCCGATATGTCTTTATTCTGCTAATTATTATCGTTTTAGCCCTGTTTAAAAAAATGGCTGATTAAGTTGAGTGCGCATGTCTTTGTGTGTCTATTCCCGATATGCACTCTGGGAATGAGCGAGGAGAGCGAGGGAGAGGGAGAGAGAGGGGGGGAGAGAGAGGTGTAATTAGTGAGGTGATCAACATTCCCCAGACTGCAAATGACGCGCAGCCCCGGACTCGGAGCAGCCCGGAGCCTAGCGGCTTCCAAGGCGAGGAGCGCTGCGGCTGGAGCCCGGGACGCGGCGACCGCGGAGAGGGCAGGGGATGGGGACCTCCGGGGCTCGCACCCCACGCGCCCCTGCGCGCGCGACTCCCAAACTTCATTAGACACACACACACACACACACACAGACACATACTCAGCAAGGATGAGGGGGAAAAAATAAAACATAAATACCGCCCAAGCAGTGAATGCCCTTTAACCACTCGAAAAGGAATTTTTTTTAATGAGGCAAAGTAATTATTATCGAACCAGAGATTTGTTTACTAGGGAGGCTTTAAGCAGAAATATGAGTTAGGGCAATGAAGAGGTTTTCTCTGCCTAGTGTATCCTGCTACGTTCAAGAACGCGCTTTAATGGCGAGATGCGGGGGTCTGATCAGATATGCAGATATATGTAAATAAAGGGTGCCTGGGCTGTGTGCAAGACCGCTCTGCCTGGCCTGTTCCGAGGGAGGAATTGCACTGTGGATCCGCAGGCACTCTATTTAAACACGTATCTTTCGCTTGCCCGCGCAGGAGAGAAAACCCAGGGCATGGAAGATGGAAGCGGTTAGTTTAGGCAAAGTAAACTTTCAAATGAGAGTAAGTGATGGTTGCAAGGGGGATAGTGGGGGTACGGTTCTAGCCTTTATGTAATATTTTTGAATATTTCATCAGAATTGCATAAGTTCAATGTAATAGCTTTAAGAAGACTTAGGAAAAAAACCTTTCATCTTGCGAGTCTGTTGAATTATCTTTCTTGAAGCACATTATGATGAATTTTAAAACCCCACTACAGATCTCATTAGAATGAAATATACTTGGTATTTTCTGGTGCAAAATTTAAGGTGGCTGATTCTCATTTGAAAATCTAATTATCTCTTTCCAATATTACAGATGTGAATATGAGTGACACTTTCATTAAAAGATAATTAACTAAAACTAGGAATAGACATACTTTTAAATACCCCCTACTGAATATGGAATATATATATATATATATATATATATATATATATATATATATTCCATTGCTACTCAGATAGCATCTCGATACACTGCTATATCACAGGTCACAAGGAGACACCATCTATGTAATATTTCAAAAATAAGAATTCTAGAGAGAGGTGAGAGTAACAAATCAAAAAAGCTAAAAACAGGAAATACTTGCAATGTCCAGCTTCCTGGACAGGTGAGGCGTCAGCTGCTTTTGAGCTGACAGGCCTTTGAAGTTCTGGACCGCCAGGATCTGCTTCAAAACCTTGTCTTAGGCCTTAAGCACCGAATCTACTAAATACCAACAGAAAGGTTTATTGCACAAGCACTAAGGACAACAGAGGCTGCAGACACGCATCCTTGTGGGCCTGAAACCTCGCCTTATCAAGGAACATTTGGAAAATCCCAGGACTGATGCAAATAGGATTAAAAACCAAACAAAACACCTGGGAGGATAAAAGCATAGTCCTCAAAAGAGCAGACCCAGGCCCAGATCAGGAAAGCGGGTTGCCTACAGCAGCTGGCTAAGGTTACAATGAAAGTCCAGAGGCTTGGAGTGGAAAATAAAACCTAGATATGGTCTTTATTAAGAGAAAAAAGCAAATCACCACCTTAGGAATCTGGAGTCAGTGCGTGTACTTGTGTATTAGAAACCAGGCTACTAACCATTAACAGAAAGAAAATTATCTACCACTGCAAAGACTCCGTTCCAATGCAAACTTGTTTGGGAAGAAATCTGTTCAAAGTGGATGGCTTCCTAGATTTTGGAGTTACTTTGTTTACAGCCCCACCTTACACAGCAGCTGTGACACCCCTGTGCTAGCAGTGTCTGAATCGCACCTCAGTGGCATTTATCCATGTGCCTTAAGAAACATACATGCCCACGAGGGTAAAAGTTAAATGCTCCAAAACTTGCAAGTGAAGAAGGTGTTTATGTAGCGTTACTGTTTACCGAAAACACCCCAGAGAGCAAAAATTCTGGCTTTAAAAAACTATTGGGGGTGTGTGTATGGGGAAGGGGGTGAGAGCTTTTAAAGAGACTGAGGGGAAATGAAGGCAAGGAAACTTTCAGGTTCAAATCAGAAAAGATCAAGCCCTTTGCGGGAGAGGGCTCCATGTACAAGCTCACTGATGGAAAAACCATTTCCTGCGATTTCAGACGGGTAAATGCGTATGATGAAGGAAACACCTGAGAACAATAAGTCTGTTTCAGGCTCAGGTGAAGAAAGGGGTCTATTTCTGGCATGGAAGAATAGGGAAATGATGATCATTTCGTTTTCAAGTTCTCCTTCCTTTCTTTTGCCTTTTTCTCCCTGAAACATCATCAATAACGTTAATGTCATTAATGTCAAAACACCAAGCGTCAAATCAGGAAAACCATTTTAAAAATTTGGTGGCTATTTCTCCACTACGTCCCCCCCCCCCCCCCAACATCTCCCTCTTTTCTTGGAAAATACAGCTGTGTGTGTGTATGTGTCTGTGTCTGTGTGTGTGTGTGTGTCTGTGGGGGGGGGGCGATTATTGAATTCTAAGTAAGAAAACAAAAGGAAAGAAGATTTGCAAGAGGGGCGCCCACTTTTGCAATCTCTTCTGCGAGCGAGTATTCCCCCTCCTAGCGTGTGTGTTCCTTTTTCATCATCGCTTCGTCGTCCTCTTTCCCCTCTTTCCTGAGAAGAGATGCGGGGGTGAGGGTCGGGGGTTAATGGGTTGAGGGAAGGGGCAGAAAGGGATCGCCCCGAGTGCAGAGTCTCCTCCAGGGCTGGCCCGGGAGCGCGCCCGCGCCGGGAGGCTGGCCGGGGAGCTGCGGCTGCAGGTCCGCGCGGGCTGGGCCCGGAGGCGCGGGGCGCTGCGCGCGGGCAGGGGCGCGGCGGGGCGGGCGAGCCCGAGCCCAGCCCGCGGGCTGCTCCGGGGCGCGGGCGCGCTCCGCCGGCTCGACCCGGCTGCGCCACAGCCCCCCGCTCCAGGAAACCCAGCTGCTCCTCTCGGGTCTCTGCGGACCCCTTGCCGTCAACCTTTGACCCTGTCTCCACCCGCCCCCCCCCAACCCCCCCATCGGCTGTCCCTAAACTCTGCGCGAACCCGCCGCCGTCCGCAAGGAACGTTTGGCTACTTTTTATTTCAAAGTGAAACAAGCAGAGCTTTCCCGGCCGCCCTCAGAACTTTCCCCAGACCGTCTTCTGCACTTTCCAGGGCTCCCCGGCCGAGCCCAGCCCACTCCAGGGCACTCGCCCCCTGACACGGAGCACCGAGTTGGGGAAGAACCAAAAAAGGGAAGCCAGGTGGTTAGGTGTTGAGTGTTGGAAGCAAGGAGTAATTAACATTGAGACAAAAGGTAATTTCCACCTCTAGACTTTTCCTCGGCGTATTTTATTTCCCAAATCTATGCCGCGGACACGCCAGGCTTTACAATCGGTTTAATGAGTCTTCAGCTATCTGTTCCTTCCCTCGCCCTACCCTCACCCATTCCCTAATAAATACCCCACCTGCCTCTTCCTCCTGTGCCTCCAGCTCCAGACCAACCCCAGCCCAAGGGGAAAAGGTTCCCAGTTTTTCGACCGCGCTTCCGGGGTCTTTAAATGAGCTCAGTTTGAACCGAGGTATTACAAGATTTCAGCGTTAGGAACCCCTTATACCACCACAGACACTTTCAGATCCTCAGCCCCCCTCCTCCTTCCATCTTTTTGTTGGGGCTTCTCCACCCCGGGGGCTATTTAACAAAGGCAGTCTGTTAACTAACATTTTTGTTTAACTCAGCAACTCCTTCCAAAACACACTTAAACCTGATACCAATGTCTGTCATTTTGTGTGAGTGGGGAGGTTAAGCGGTGGGGGGTATGTGTGTAAGGGGGAGAAGTGAAGTTGACAGTGAATCGGAAAGTGCAAGTCTTCTTTGGGAAGGTGTCACAAACACATTCTATTTACAGTGAAATAATTTAAGCAATAGTGTGGGAGAGCGCCAGATCTCATTACTATGAAAAAAAGTATGTTTTCTTGAGAACTAACAAACCCGGGGGGGGGGGGGTTCGAATATGACCTAACATCCAGAATGGACACTCTCTTTGATGGTGAGAGTGAGATAGATGAAATGAAATTCAAGCAGGAAAGGCGTTTGGAGTGTGTCTGTGTGTGTGTAGTGTTTGTGGGCAGTTAAATCCGTCGTTTGCTGATTTCCTCCCCTCCCCCACCCTGGCTCTTATCTCCTTTGTGATCTTCTTTTTTATCATAAAAATGCCCCCCTCCTGCTCCCGGGTCTCTATCTCTGTACTTCCATATCTCTGTATGTTTCTCTCTTTCTAGACTGAAGTCCATTTTTGGCTTTTGCTTTGGAGTAAATCTGTTTTACCTTTCTTCCCTGGAGGTTCTGACCTGCTTTTTGAGGGGAGGGGGGTTATTAAGTGAAGTTGGACACAGGTAAGGTAAGGTAAGGAATGGGGAGGAGTTAGAGAGGGTCAGAGGAGGGAAGAATTGAGGGAGGAGAGAAGGAAAAGCGGGAAGAGGGAGAGAGAAAAGTCAGACACCCTCTGGCCTCTCAGAGGTCACGGCTCAGACAGCGCTGTGACCTCCTTTTCCTCCGGGCAATCAGCCCAGTGTTTATAAACAAAATCAGGCAGGACTCTCCCCAAACAATAGCACTTCACTAACTTCACAAGCACTTCCACAGCTCTTATGCAAATTAATGAGGGCTCCTTATCACCATTCCCCCCCCCCCCCAGCACACATAAACACAGCCACAACACCCAAACCCAGGATCACAAGCACACCCTTCTCAAAATACAAGGAGATATTTCCAGCAAGGGTAGCCAACGAAAATTTTACAGTCTGTCTGGGGAAGAGCTCTAAGAGACAACAATGCAGATGGGAAAAGATAGACAAGTGGGGGAAAAAAAGAAAAACTATGATTTCATTGAATAGAAGATAAAGTTGTGATCTTTTTAAACCTAAAACATCTATATCTAGACGATGAAATGCTGTATAGACAATATACTAAACTCCAGCCACCAAATAGAATTATTTTAAAACAGGACATTACATGTATCCAAACATCCACATTGCTAAGACAAAAGTGCAGGTCTTTATAGTTGAAGAAAAGCCACCACTTCTATATGTAACGTCCCTAAATATTAGACACAAAGCACCATTAAATCCTACAGCAAACATCTGATCTAAGTTACAAAATGTATAATTAAATCCGTCTTTAATTACAAAAGGCAGCTAGCAGAAACTGAATGAATCAAAGATTTTGAAACAAATATTATTCGCCAAGGTACAGAAATGATAGCTTTACATTATATTGTAACTAAAATTCTATTTCAGGAATAAATGACAAGATAGCAAAAAAAAAAAGAGAGAGAGAGAGAATTAAATGATTTTCAAACTTTTGCTTTTAAATGATTATCAATGAAAGTCTACCAGAAAAAGGTTAAAGAAAAGATACCTCAGAGCAAAAAGACCATCTCCTTTTCTTCTTTGTCTATCAGCCCCTGTTAAAGCATATGGAAAATGTTTTCAAAATGCCCAGATTTGGCACATTGTCATTGCAAAGAGAGGAGCGCAGTGATGCTGTTAGAGAAAATGGGAAATAAATTCAGGATTGGGTGCTGCCTCCTTCAATGCGGATTTATCTAAGTTTAATTTAATATTCCGCAATCACTGAATGATCGCATATAATTCACCAAGATTTTAAAGGGCTTTATTTAAATACCTTGAGCAACAAGAGAATGAAATTTAAACCATTGCAGCCATTGCTTATATTTTTTTATTTTCCTATTAGCAGAACTTTTAGTGGCAATTTCTAATAATAAAAGGAAAAACGATAAGGGTTTGGGTTTTTAAAGGAACAATGTTAAAGGAAAGCATTAGCTTTATTAAAATCATCCTGAACGTAAAATCAAAAAGCACAAAATGGTTGTTTGTAAAACACTAAACCTTTAATCGATTTTATTGGCATTCCGATCGATTAGATAAACGGAAATCTATAGCAAACATCAAAGCATTTAAAACATTTTCTCTATCTCATTTATAAACAAAACTTTTCTTTTCAGCAGAAAAAATGATTATCAAACGACTAACAGGAAATTCTTCAGATATCAAATTACGATAATAAAATTATTTCCACATGGAAAGGGATAATGACAATGATGATAGTAATTACAATAATGAATAATTCAACAACCCTTTGACATGTATGGAAGAACCTCGAGCAGAAACTGCTCTTGGAGGGGGGCTACTTTAAAATAAATACTTTATTTTAAAAGGAAATATTTTTTAGAGACAACTTAAGGGGAGTAGCTTAGGTGTGGCTGT
Organism: Equus przewalskii; assembly: GCF_037783145.1. Classification (NCBI taxonomy): domain Eukaryota; kingdom Metazoa; phylum Chordata; class Mammalia; order Perissodactyla; family Equidae; genus Equus; species Equus przewalskii. The sequence goes on from NC_091838.1 coordinate 10,351,072, forward strand.
CAGACTAGTGTTAATTTCCCTGCAGTTGCAAACGAGTCAGTTTCTTTGCCGGCGTTTTCCTTCCAAACTGAGTTACTTCTTATTAGCAAAAATTAATATGCAAATGTGAGTGAGCCCTACTAGATTTACCAACTTGTGTCTGGACCGGTCTTCTACTTATTGTAAAAGATGATTCACAAATTACAGAGGGGAGCGAGGACTAGACTCCCCAAACCTGAACGTGAGCACACGTTTGATCTTTTAAGTGAAGGAAGACAATTTATTGGAAGATATGAAGACTGCTATTTGGAGAAATGCTGCAGTCAGAGCTTGTGGCATTCTAGCTGCAGCAAGAGCAAGTGTTGCTGTAGCGGGCATTATGTTTATTTGTTAAAGAAAATCAATGAAAGTGGCTGTAAAGTAGTGAGTGAGGCGTGTGTTTGGGACTCGCGGTGAATCGTGACTCCGGCAGGCTGAACGAGCAGCTCCTCTTTTTGCCAGAAAAGTCCCTGCGTCGCCCCGAGCCGGAGCGCGGGCGGCGCGGCACCTGGCTCCCAGCTCGCGGGGGCTGCCCCGCGGGGCTCTCGTCGACCGCCTAAGTCGCTCCCATTGTCTGCCCCTTTTGCCCTCTGTCCTGGCAGTTGCTCCTTGCACTTGCCAGTGGTTGCCTTCCCAGGCCCCCCCCCGCCCCTCAGCAGCACACACCTTTTTCCTCCTTTCTCTTACTGACTCTTGTCCTTTTCCTCCTTCCTTCACGCTACAGGTCTGAACTTCTGTCCTCCTTTGCCTTCTACTGGAATCTCACTCTTCTGCATCTCTAAAGTCTTTTCGGTGAAATCACCAAATATTTCTTTCCTCCCCCGCCCCTCCCCCATCTCTCTCTCCTGCCTTTTATTTAGCACTCGGGTCTTCTTACCCTCGCACTTCTATCCTCTCCTCCAGACATTCCAGAGAGTTCTCATCACACCAGAATGTACTCTTTTTCTCCTCCTCCTACTCCCCTTGGATTGGGGAGTGTGCGTGGGGGGGTGGGGGGGATGATTTCGAGTTGAACTCCCAGGGGTTTTATTCTATTCTTTTAACAGCTTTACTTTCCCTTTTCTTCTTTGCGTAACCTTCACCTACCTACTAATTTATAACAGAAGCGCCTTCTTTCCCTTTCATTTCCTAGTTTGCAGTTTCCGTCTGGGGTGTGCATTTCACATGCCCTCCCCGGCTCGCCCCCTCCCGGACCGCCCCGCCGGCCGCTGGCCCAGGCAACGATTTTCATTTGCTCGGTTGCCGTCTAATTGCACTTTCTCTTCTCGGAATAAGTTAGTTTCCATGATTCAAAGTTCTCCGTGTAGCGTCTCTTTATTTGTCAAATTACTTCGTTGCCCAAAGGAAGGGTGGGGTGTGGGGGGGCAGTGTATCACCCACTGGAGGCCCTTTTAACACCCTTTTCCCCCAGTCCCACCACCCGCCCTCGTAATGTCTCATGTGAATAATAACGAATTCTGGAAGATTTTTCCTCTCAGCGCGTGCAGATTGCTTATGAGCTCTTCCTGAGCGGGTCTCGAGCACCTCACTTGTATCTTCTGGCTTCGAGTGGTCACCATTTCAAGCTTCCCCCCTTTCTTCTCCTGCCCTCTCTGGTCGCCCTGGCTGCGGGAGGGAGCGCAGTCTAAAGACCTCGTCCTCTTGCTTCTTGTTTCTAGCTGCTGCAGCTGCCGCTGAAATTCGCTGTGGCCGCTGCCTCTTCCCGCTTTAATCCCAGACCTCCAGTCATTGGGCAGCTCCTCAGAGGCAAGAAGTCAACACCATGGCAACCCGACAAGCCTATCAAATCACCGGCTGGCGTGACAGCAGCAACACTGCAGGCAGGAGTGGGCTGGGCAGAAGAGCAGAGTGGCCACTGCGCTCAGGTACCCAGGCTGGGAGTGGACAGCAGCTGTCTGCCTCCACGTTCTGGCTACACAGCTGTGCACCACCCAGTTCATACCCCTACCCTGTGTCCCTTCGTAGGTGTGGAGAAGGAGGAGGAAGAGGAGGAGAGATGCATACAGAACTGGAAGAGCCGCAGAAGAGAGTTTCCAGCTAAAAGTCATCAAAGCCCTAGATGTTGCAAATTAGAGATGCCTTGTGCGCCAGCGGTCGATGAAACCCAGTCACAGTAGCCTCAGAGCCAAATTTAGGAGGTTTTCACAAAAGGGTGGGGCTTTCCTTCACCAGTTCTCGCACTTGCTTGAACAGAATTAATGCTGTTCTGGAGTTCCAAAAGGAAAAAGGAAAATGTTGCCCTTTTCGCTTCTATTGTCTGCCAAAAAATATGGCTCAACATTAATTTCAGCTATCGTAACTGACTGCCTTGGAAATGACCTCAACTTTACCTGAAACTTCCTTTGCCTTGTTCTTGCACAAGTGTGTGCTGTGTATAATGTGTGTTCTAGATCTTGACTCTCTAAAGAGAAGAATCAGGGGAGACTGGGAAATGGATAAGAAGGAAATCTGTGTGTTGGTCTTGGGCCTGCGTGGCCCCTGTTCTTCCTCATTTTCCTGAAGAAACTCTTGAGTAGGCAGATGGAAGAAGAGAGGACTTTTACTCAAATTTCAGAGCATCTTGTCAATTACCAGGAGAGAGATTGAAACTACATTTTCCTTTTTGACGTTAAAAAGAATGTTTTTAAGAAACTCACAACTGTTATTTCCTTTTCAGCTTATAATTTCCTTGTGAAACCCTTGACAAATATTTATACAAGAAGGTAGAAGGCTATTATTAACCGTATACCCCTCGCTATTACTTATCTCATCATTGATTTCTAAATTTCAGAACCCAAGTTTGTCTGTTGAAGTTGAGTGGGACAGAAAGAGAGATCCGTTTAATAATGAAGTTAATGTGTCATATTGAGGAAATCTTGTATGAATTCTAAAATCTACTCTTAAATCCACTCCACATAAACACAATTCACTAAATAAACAATTTTCATATTGATCTAACATTTTTTATAAAGAGGCTCTCAGTGTGTAAGTATTTAGATTATACTTGGCATGCATAAAGTACTAGAGAACTGGAAAGCTTTCTTAAAACAGCAATTGCAATATTAAGCCCTGTAGTATAGAGAGCCAATTTTTGTGGCTCTAAAGAGAAATTCAATGAAAACTTGAACTTCATTTCCTTACTTTCTCTATATTTCATTGTTGATGGATCCTAATATTAAAACAGTACATTTTCAAAATATAATTTATTACAGACCAAAAACGGGTATAACAACTGACACTGGAGAAACAGGTCATATACTAGAGAAAACTTTTGAACATAATATGATTTTCCCCACACTGAAACTCTAATAACATTCTGGTAACATTTTCTTATTCTGTGCCACTTTGCAGAGTTGTTCAATGAACAGCCGGGTAAGCACACAGAGCTGGAATTTGGTTATAGTTTAAGCGGTTACCTCAATGCCAAGTTATTGATATCTTTAAATATTTTTGGCTAATTGACATTGCATTTGACATGCACTGTGTTTTTACAGTGGGAAATGTAAGAAGAAACATAATACTCTAATTTTAGATTAAAATGGATATATTTAATCTATCTCCCAGAACCAAACTTGTAAATTTAAACTGTTTTTAGAGAAAAATTAAATGAAGTGTACAAAACTCTTTTAGTACATTTGGCTTCTGTAAGACCAGAGGAACAGAGGAAACATGAAAACATTTAAAATTTTATCATTTCATTTAATGAATGGTATATCCTCAGTTACTAAAAAACATCAAATGCCTTAGCATCTATGATACCATCTGTGAATGGGTGTGCGTATGTCTGCTCGTCAAAGATTTGAACAGATACTGTCATTCAAATGTTCATCCATAAATACTACTTCTAATTTTAAAAAATTAAAAGGAGATGAACTTAGTGAATTAGTACATTATATTTAAATGAAAAAAACTTCTAGATAGTCTATCAGATCCTTTGAGTTTCTTAGAAATTGTTATTTTTTTCTTTATCATAAGCTTGCCATGTATGGATTATTGAAAATTAAAACAAACTTTGCACGTACTATACAAATATTTATTCTTAATCATAATTCAGCTTTCGTGTCTACCCCTAAAAATACCCTCAGATTATACAATATACGAGCATCTTTTAAATATAGATTTATGTACATGCCATACACATGTTGCTACGTAGCTCTGCATCCAAATCTTTACATTTAAAACTATTTTCTATATACCTTTAGTGTTTTCAGTATGGATGCTGTTGGAAGGAGGACATTTCTCTTTTTTAGCTAATGAATAAGACAGTGGAATTAAAGGTAGTTTAAAGGGCTAAATTAAAAGAAATAGGTACAAAGATGCCTTGCTTGTTTTCAGCAGAATGGATGCCATCTCCATAGAGTTCCTTCTTGACCTTACCTGAGTAAGTACTTTAACTTCAAGTATAAGATGCACCTAGAGGGGTAATACATAGAGCTTAATAGGAAGACAGTTAATAACCTTTTTTCTTCCTCGTGCACTATCAATCATGGCTGTCACCAGTCTGCTGAATCAAAGCAAAAGTGTTCTTCACAGATGACTGATTAGAAACGCAAAATCACAAGATCCATCTTCATGGTCACTTTTATTATAGTCATTTTTAAACTGACAGCAACCTGCTCAGTTTCAGCACACTGGGCATCACAAATAGTGTCACTCAGTGCAGCTAAGCATGAGAAGAGGTTGGTTGGATTATACTTAAAAATAATTAGGCCCTCAACCCTTTGTGGAGCCAAGAAATAGGTATTCCTCTCTCCATCACTCTCTTCCCTCCCCACAGAACTTGCTTCCATTCTATTGTATCACTAGTTTACCATCTTGAAGGGAGGTAATGCAGGGCACAGTTTGATCCTTGTTAATTATCTAGGAATTAGGGAATGAATATGTCCACCTGAGAGTTACAGATAACTTTTGGTCTACTGCTTTTGCTCAACTTCATGACAAACAACAACATTGTTACCTTTATAGTTAAATAGGATCTTTTTATATAAAAATATGTTTTTAGACTAAAGGCTTCAGGCGTCTAGGTAGTCAGGGATTAGTAAATGATCCTCGCTATGAGGCTGTTCTCTGTGGAAGACATTCACTAGCATCACCTGAATGCTGTAGCGCTGGAATTAGTGAGGTTATAACCACTTAAATGCGTAAAGGTGGTCAAGATATTAACTATTAGGTAGCCATGTAAGTTCTTGATATGCGACCCTATATTACTTCCTTTTCAGCCCTAGACTATTGAAAAAATGACAAATTTGAAAAATCAACAAGTAGATGTACTTAAAAATCACTAAACTAGGAAGTCTGAAATAGTTATGTCTGAATCAAATGCTAAGGAACTTTGTCTTTACTTAGAGTCTTGATGTTTTTGCCACAAGGATGAAACCTTCAGGTTTACTTCATATTTTCATACATACCTTCAAAATATTTTATAATACTATAGGATACTAATGATACAAGTATTTACATGGTAAAAATTTTTCATAGAGAATTTTCAAAAGATGTTGTGACTCTCTTGCCTGTTTTATAGGCTCTTTGTTTCGTATTTCGGAAGAGAAAACCCAATTGGATTTAAACTTTCATTTAGTAATTTTAACCAAAGTACCCTATTTTAAATTTCTATATAGTTCTCTTTTCCTTTCATCCAAATGTTCATTTTCTTGTTAGGAGCTGAACACAGACGCATAGACGAAGAAGGAAAGAAGAGAAAAATTGTCAGTGATATTTCTTTAACATAATACCTTCATGTTCATTTCTAAATATGTTAATATTCTACCTTTAATACCTCTATGTAAAGCTACCAATTCTTTTCCTCTCTCTCTCCACACTCACACACACACACACACCTTTATCGTCCTATTCCAGATTATGAGAATGCTTTTGTTCTTTGCACAAAATACATAGATAGACAAGATATATATAATAGTATATCTATATTTGCCATGGATGGTAATAAATGCATAAATGTACTCTATGTATTATAAGGCTAATATTAATTTCCTTAAATATCATACTTTGTTTATACATTTTTTAATAAATATATGGATTTACAATAAAGAAATTATGAAACGTCCCAATTAGCTACTAATGTGATTTTATATTTTTAGTTAAATAAAATTGTCTTAGAATTTAGATAGATGTATATGTTAGTTGGTACTTTAAAATCTTTCCACTTTATAAAACTTAATAATGACAATACTTACTGATAAATTGTTAAATATGTAAAATTAGAATTAAATGAAATGTTTACATATTTTTAAAAGCTACATTATTGCAAAGATGGTAAGGTAATAATCACCTTAATAGGTTCGTTTTCAGTTACTTTAACTATAAAAACAATTTCTCCTGACAAAGTGTGTGTGTGTGTATGCGTGCTCAGTTTGGATAAGTTCATGCTTTAAAAAAAGATAATACCTCATAGAATTCAATATTATTACTTTTAAAGTTAATTTTTCGTATAAAATATTCTTTTTGACTAGGTTATACTAGTCGCAATAGTTATGGAAAGATTTATTTGAAACATCTAGACTCAGTGTAGCACTTTTTGCTACTAAAACTAATTCAGTGAAATGGTATGCATGATTTTTAGCATCATTTTGGTAATCTGCGCAGGCTGTTACTATAGATCTTAAATATTAATCTTTAATATGCATCACAAATATGAACATTCATAAGGTTTATAAAAATTATAGACTAGAATCATGTTTTCTTCCATAGATTAGTACAAATAACCTGAGTAAACAAAAATAATTTTCCTTTGTATTTTAGAAGTTTAATCAAAACTACTTTAAAAAAAATTCGTTTCTTCTGAAAGTTGCCATGGAATGTCACTGAGAATTTTATGTTTTGACATAATTTGAAAACAGCATTCACTTACATTTAAAGCATTATGGTTAATTTAGAAAGATTTTTGGGAAACAATATCAGCATCTTTATTTACCTGAAATGTTTATCAGACTATTTTGTTGCTGATCGTTTTAAAAGCCTAATTAATTTGTGTGCATTGTTTCTGCTTACATTTGCTTCATTGAGAATGTTCTTACATTTAAGTGAATATATAAAGCATATAATTTTATTTAGTATAAGAATATCATATGATAAGTTGACTAACTGGTAGAGATACCTGTAATATATAAATACATATTCATCAAAGAATATTTTAAACTGAAAACAACAATAATGTTTGTGCATTCAGTTTGGGCTGGAATTTATATTTGGGCATTACATGTAATATATGATACATGCATACATGTACACAATTACAGCTAAATACTATCATATTTAGATCACTGACTACTTTAAGTGGTAAAATGCTGTCACACACAAATATTACAATTACCTTTGCTATACCTGCATTTATGCAGCCTGAATATGCACTTATGGCATTTCTCTTTCCTGGAGTATGGTTTTCCCTTGCTCCTGGAATTGTTCTTTGTTGAATCTTTGTGATAGAAAAAAAAAGCTGTTATATATGAGTGTCAGTTTGCAGTAAATGTGTGAGAAGATGCACGGTCAGGATAGACTGGCCATCTTTGTCGTGTCTGTTCTACCTGGGCTCCAGAGCTCCAGCTTCCAAGGAGTGCTATTTAAAGAGAAAAGAAATGAAAGCAAAGGTCATACAAACATCACCTTTAACATTTTATAGGAAAAAAAGAGAAAAGATAGAAATCTTTACAATAACTTATGTAATTGTATTTTAATTGCTTTCCTATATTAATTTTTAAAATGCTATTATTTACTATCACTCATTAAAAATTGTCATTTTGTTCAACTCCTACTTTTTACTTCCAAAAAAGATACACAGTCCTTAAAAATCTCCAAAACTGAAATTATTTTCTCTGCCATTCATATTCCACAAAGCTTTCTGCAACTCAGCCACTAAAGCTGGAGGATGCATTTTCTAACAAATAGACTATTTTGATCAGTATGCTTTATTCTTACCTTGAATTTCAGTTTACAAAGAAATATGCAAATAGACTTAACGACAACTTTCAGGGCGCACGCCAAGATGTTAGTGAATATCTTCAAGTAAAAAATTGGGGATAATATGATATAAAGATCCCTTTTTTGATAGCTAGAGCTTTTATATGTAAACCTTCACTTATGTATTACACAACCACTGAAGAATTTTAATGTATTGCAGTTCATTTTGCAATTTTTGCACAAACATTCAAGTAGTATTGTGTTGTTTAGTTATTTCATTCTATTATATTTCACATTTAGATTTTCATTTGACTTTTCCTGTTTTCAACATTTAGATATCATCTCATTAGCTATCATAAACCAGTAGTTAAAGGAGGAGTAATTCTGAAATGTAAACACGCCTAGAATTTTACAGCATTGCCATGAAGGAGAAAGAGGGACTAGCATTACTTTCCCCCAGACATTTCCCTGTTATGATTATAAGAAAAGATCAGATGCTGAGGCAATTTTTCTCATATGTGATCTTTCTTTAGAATTACTTTCAAAGTCAACTGTCCTTAGACCTTATTTTCATCTCCAAACAGCATTCAGTTTTGCTTCTTTGTAAAATATTTCTTCATAACATATCTTAGTTTAATTCACTTTTAGCAAAAGAAACACCCAAGCCCAATCTGGAGACCTGCTTCCAACATAATTTCGCTGGACTTTTTCTTAGTAAAGGTTTTCTGGTTTTCATTTTCACTTCATATTCTCAAATAAAAGATCCTTTGTTGTCTACCATTTGATTGGACTTAATGAAAAACACTCCATTTTAACGTAACAGTATTTCCTTTTGAATTTATTATATTTAAGAACACTGTCAAAAATCAAACATTTAATCTCAGGTTTTTATATTTCAAAATATATTACTATCACATGGCTCAGTGAGGTGATGTAAAAAGTATACGGAAAAGATTTCAAAAAGAAAAGCAAAAGCGAAAGCACCCCGGCTTCATTTTAATATGAAACTAAATACTATGGCTAATGTGCAGATTGGGTACGGCAGCTGACTGTGAAGGCTAACATGTGACAGGGTGCCAACAGCGGAATTGTGCAGTATTGACTGAATGAGGTTCACTGATTTGTATTGAGGCTAATATCTTCTTTAAACAATTCCGTGTAAATTGTGCGTATAAAGTCATTGGAAGCTATTTCTCAGGACAGCCTCGCTGGCTAGCTACCTGCTGGAGTGAGGAAGATAATCAATAGGAAGAAATAGAGCTGAGCATGAGCCTGGGCAGCTTCAGAGCAGTTAATGCTGATAAAAGTAGATGATGTCAATATTTGGGAATAGCACAACTCTAGGATAATAGACAAAAGAGAAGTGCATATGTTGTAGGGTGTTCAAACAGGGGCAAAATTAAAACCTAAGTGGCAGATGATGCCCTAGGCTGCAAAAGACATTGTTTATTACAGGTATTGCTAAATTTCTACTGAATCCAAAGAGAGAAAGATGTTATATGAAATGGGTACCTAACTTTTATCAGAAGCCTAAAGACCCAGTTCCATTTCAATTATCAGTAGGATTCTGCTGAGGGTTAGTATAGGAAAGACTGTCCTCAAAATCTTTGGTAGATAAACATTTTTACATATGTAATACCACGCGTCTCATTAAGAAATTAGTTATTTTCAATTCTCTAAGTTGCTTCCAAGATATAAAAAAAAAAAACATGAAAGATAAAGTGGAAATAGGCTGTCAAAGGGTGATATCAACGATCTAAACAAACCTAATTGTCTTTTGCATATTCTTGTGATTATAGCAGACACCTTCTTTCCTAAATGTAGTAGACTTATTGGAAGTGAGGTAACGGTATATTTTTACTAATTTAATACTGAAAATCAGTTTTCCTCTTGCTGTCAGGTGATGAAATTTTGTTCTTCTGTGCTGATCTTTCTGTTGATGTATTATGACATAGTCTGTCAACATGAACAGATATGTGAAGGAGACGGGGTGACTGAAACGTACAACCTGCATAGAACTCTTCTTGAATTTTAAGCGCGTTATCATGTTTGGGTACAACAAGTAGATTTTGCTTGCTTTAAAATGCTGTATTTTTATACAATTTAAGCCCAAGCAAAACAGGTGGACTACACCAAGGCTCTAAAGCTGAACGAGGGAGCCAAATCCAAAACGTGTATTTCAGACTACCTTTTAAAAACCTCTTTCACAGCATAAGTTGATTCCTTAAAAAAAAAAAAAAATTTGCAAAATATAAAAGTTTCTTGACAAAGAGGAGAAATCCATTTATGCACATGTGATTATCAAACGTAGCTATTTTCTCCCAAATTAAACAATTCCACAACTGTTACATGCTTTTATTGTCACAGATGTTTTTATAGTTTGGTGTTAGATATCTGGATTGTATCAAGCACATGATTCTCAGATTAGGTAAAACAGCCAAGCCTGATAATTTTTACTTAAAACCAAGCTAAGAAACCAAATTTTTTATTAGAAAAGCAAGTATATTTATCTAGAACCTAACATTTTGAACATTATTTTTACCTATAAAAAATACAGAAGTAAATAAACTTTAACCCTGCTTTTCACTTTATGCTTTTATTTTGGAAATAACTATTTATTTTGAAAAGAATTTTTTATCTGTTCCAAATCATACATTGGAGTTATTAACCCAAGACATTAGATTATAATCAAAATAATTTCATAGTCAAAATAGATACTCTTTGTATGCTTTCCTACAAGTAAAAAAATTTGCTTTTAAAATATTGTAGTATGTCGTCATTCATCCCTTCTTTTCATCTTAAATACGAAGAAATAAAAGATTTCTAGTCATTATTGAATTCTAAAGAAGGCTTCATTTCAAATAAAGTATGAATTTTGATCTGGAGACACAGAAAAAAATCTTTTAAGATCTATACTTCAACTAATTTGTTAATCTTGTGCCACTTTCAGCATTTGTCACACATATAGACCAGGAAATTGGCTCCATCTCATTCTAGCTCTGTATTGAATTAAAAACCTCTACTGCAAAGAAGAGCATGATGTGGGGAAAGAATAAATTTAGTTCTTTCTTTAGTAATGCACATATATTTCCATACATTTCACATCCTAAGGGAGGCTATGAATGTATTCAATAAATACAAAACTATAAAGTATAATTCTAGAAAAGGGAAAGGTTTAAATTTTTTTTTCTGATTTTAATATACCATTTTAAGTTTGAAGATTGAAAATTTAATAATTTTATACATTCTGTTTTACTCTTTTTTTTAGCAAACACCTTCTGTATTAGAAATAAATCTGAAATAATGAATCTTAGTTGCTCTTTCCACTTGGATAATGTTAGCAGGTTTAGATCAAAGCAAATTAAATATCAGCAGTGGCAAATTGAGAAAAATGTTTTATGCCATTTGAGTCTGCATTTGCATTCAATTCACCAAAGTCCACCTTGGTTAATTTAGTAGACATCATATGCACACCACATATGGGTATACATTAAAAGGAGTGTCCATTCCTATTTCATGTTTCTAGGCTAAGAGAAAAGGTGGTTTTCAATAAAGTGTGATAATAACGGGGTAGCTTTTAAGCATGATGGGTGCATTTCTATCAAGATTTTGTTAAAATGAAATGTGCCCCGCAGGTGAAGGAGATTACTGATTCTGATATAGACTTGCTGTATGTAGAGTTCACTATACTTCCAAGTATTTGAATCTGTGACTGCATTCTGTGGGGACAGCGCAGTGGAGCAGATTTATGATGGCCTCACGGAAACAGAGCTAGCAAAGATTATGGCATACTTGTTTAGAGAAACGGTGAACTGGAGGTTCCTGATTTACACTGACATATATCTAGATGAAACCATGGTTTGCAAATTGCCTTGAGGAGTCATCTTTTATTAAGCATTTGATAGGTACCAAAATGTACATATCTATTTTAAAACATATGCATGAAGGATGCTATTATATTTGCAAGGATTCTCTTTCATATTTTTAGGTGAAAAATATTTTTATTTATACATTTCGATTTTCTAAATACCTTAAAAATTAATATCCAGTGAAAAAATCATGTCATATTAAGAAATGCATTTCATCATATTGAAAAACTAGAAAGTCCACTAATATGAAGAATTTTGAAAATTTTCATGGTAAATCTGCATATTAATTAAGAGATTCAAAGTCTTCAAGGTTTTTGTTTTTCACATTTATGTTCTTATTCAAGAATAAGGAAATAACCTTAAAAGACTGGGCCTAAATTGATCATCTTAAAACCTGTCAATCCTTGACTCCTTTGCATTTTGTATTTAATCCACATGGTCTTCATTTGAAAGATGTGGTTGTTTCTTCCTTATTTTATAAGGCCAGTGAAAATATTCTCTAAGTTCAGGCCTGTAATTGTGAGCAGATACGCTTATAGACATTTTTTCCTATGAGAAGTCTTACCTGCGTATGATCAGAAATGACAGAATGCATGACACAAACTTGCAATCATTCAGCTTTGCATTTCCAATTCCTGCGACCGTCATTCCTTGCCATCTCTTTTTAATTTCTGTAATAGCCCATAGTGTCACCATTCATATGTAGGAGAACCACACATTGTTTTTCCAGATCCCACAATACCAGTTTATATGCTCCTACTCAATCTGAGAAGTAAATATTGGGAAAAGATAAGAATGGTTTACAATTAAATAAAACATAGCTTTGAATTGCTGGAATCACATCCTTTTTAAAATCCTCAGTCTGTTGGTTCGATTGTTCTTGTATTTTACAGCTTAGAAGTTTGGATGCTTAATGCTGGTATTGTGTAAAGTGGGTGTTTCTGGAAGTCACACTTATGAATTATTGTGTGCCCCAACTGCTTCGGGGCATAAAATTTCTCTAACAGACAGCAGCTGACAGATTGGAAGAATCTGGTTCAAAGTGTTAGATAAGTTTCAACTCTAATGTAAGTATTGAAAGTATCTTTTGAGTCTCTTTTCTTAGAGATTTTGTAAAAACAAATGAAATGTATAGGACACACTTATTTCCACTATTGGCCCAACCTCTTCATCACAGCTCAAGATACTTTTCTTTTTATTGTAGTAAAAACACAATCTGTGATGGGGGCCGGCCCGGTGGCGCAGCGGTTAAGTCCGCACGTTCCGCTTCTCGGCGGCTGGGGGTTCCCTGGTTCGGATCCCGGGTGCGGACATGGCACTGCTTGGCAGCCATGCTGTGGTAGGCGTCCCACGTATAAACTAGAGGAAGATGGGCACGGATGTTAGCTCAGAGCCAGGCTTCCTCAGCAAAAAGAGGAGGACTGGCAGTAGTTAGCTGAGGGCTAATCTTCCTCCAAAAAAAAAAAAAAAAAAAAAACACAATCCGTGAGATCTACCTGCTGAAATTGTTAAGTGTACAGCACAGTACTGTTAAGTATAGGCACAATATTGTACAATGGATCTCCTACGTAACTGAAACCTTGTACCCATTAGACAGCAACTCCCCATCTCCCCCTCCCTACAGCCCCTGGCAACGATTTTACTCTCTGTTTCTATGAGTTTGACCATGTAGCTATCTCATATAAGTGAAATCATGTGACATTTGTCCTTCTGTGACTGCCTTATTTCCTCAGCGTGATGTCTGTGAGGTGCATCAGGACACCATTCTGTGTCTGGTCATTATCCCCCCTTCCTTGGAGAGTCACTCAGAACGGGCTCAATTGGAATGTTCAACATGAAATAAAAGAGTTCATTTACTAGGAGGTTGTTGGGGGGGTGTGTAGTCAGAACAGAAAGATGGATTAATTCTTATGGGAAACAGGTAGATTGAGGCTTTTAGCCATGACTTTCATCATTGCTGACCACTGGGCAGCAGAGTAAGTGTTAACTGGGTGCCCTCTGGGTGCCAGGCATGGTGATCAGGGCTTTACTCACATTGTCACATTCATCCACGCAGCTCCCCACTGAGGTAGGTCCTGTTACTCTCCCCACTTTATGGATGGAGAAAATTGAAGCACAGAGAGGCAAAGTGACTTCCCCAAGTTTATAGAGCAGACAAGTATCAGGGATGGGATTCAGCCTTCTGTTTGAGCTCTGTCATACTGCTTTCCTAATAGTCACTTACTAAAAAAGCCTTTTTTTCTTTGAATGCAAAGGAGTAAAAATACAGTCTGTATCAATGGAGGAGAGGCAGTCCTTCCTTTTCCTCTCTTAGTTAAGAAACATGAAGGAAGCACCCTTGGCCACAGTCTGCTGACTTCTTCTGACAATTTTGTTCTGAAGAAGGGTAAACGGATCGGAGTTAGATGTACAGCCCAGGGTGCCGGTGTCAGGATGTTGGATGTGGTGCATTTAATCTTTGAGGTTCTTTTCTGGTGATGTGGTGTCTAGAGTCCCACAACTCTCGGTGGCATACATTTACTGATGGGTTTGTAAGGATGCGCAAATTTAGTCAAATCCAAGTATTCCATGTGATAAATTACACGTTTTGAATTACACGTTTCTGTGACATTAACAGGAGTTACTGAGGGTGTGCTCCTTTCTAAGACTGTATTCTGTAGTTGTGATTGCTGCATTTACGTACCATTGTGTGAGATGAAATATAAACCCATGGTACTATGGGAGAATTTATTGTTTCTTACTCTCTAGACAGAATTTAGTGACTAACTTTCTATATTCTCATCAATGATTGCTTTTATTATTTCGGTTGCATTCACTTTTATTCAAAAAGACATTCGCTAAAAATTGCTTGCTTCATTTACTCCTAAATTGCAGATTATGTGAAAATTGCCCACACCCATCAAGCCAAATCCCATTACAGGTATACACTCTGTTGAGGTAATACAAGTAATGTGCTTCACTAAAAAATTATGCTGGGGCTGGCCTGGTGGTGTAGTGGTTAAGTTCACGTGCTCGGCTTCTGGTGCCTGGGGTTCATGGGTTTGGATCCTGGGTGAGGACCTACACATCACTCATCAAGTTATGCTGTGGCAGCATCCCACGTGAAAAATAGAGGCAGATTGGCATGGATGTTAGCTCAGGGACAACCATTGTCACCAAAAAAAAAAAAGAAAGAAAAAAAAGAAATTTACTTATGTGTAGACATGAGTCACAAATAGCAGGGGCTCAATAAGTATTAACCAAATAAATACATATTTGCTTTGATTAAAATCTAATTTAAAAGGGCCATAGATCTTTGATCCCAACATTGGTCATTCAGATTTGTTAAGTCAAAAATTGCTTTGTTTTCTTCTCCTAGGCTGCCATGAAGACCAAGATCTAAGCAAATGCATTTTGCTGGCATCTAAAACGGTGGAAACAGAATGTCAGAGAGGTACAAAATTATTATTAAGCAAACAGTACAGCAAAGTCCACAAGAGTGGAAGCACTGGAATCAATGACAAGAGGGTTAGAGTTATAGCTCCGGTTAAGACCCTAGACCAGTTATTAACCTCTTCAGATCTGGTTTTCCTTTTCTATAAAGTGAGTCTTATAATAACAGGGGGAGATACCTCAAGAGATGGTTTTTAAATATTCTGTGAAATAACAAAGAGCCTGGCACTGTGAAAGGACTCAGTAAACATTACCTACTATTATTAATTTATAGGATTTTTGACGGCTCTAGGTATATATTGGTTTGTTATTTGAAAATTTCCATTTTTAGCATGTCACACTACTGAATGATATTTAAAATTAAAAATTACTTTATTTGGAGGATTCTCTTAAGAATCAAAGTAGACTCAAATCTGGGAAGAACGTCTTTAAAAGTAGAGATGTAAGTCAGAATATTATGATTATATAAACTTGAATTTATAAACATTAAACTTTAATAATTTGGTTTTATATGTGAGAGAAATAATCTATAAACAAAATTTAAAATTAAGTAGAATTTTCTTTTCATAGTTGGCATGGGATTCACATTTTTGAACTGTGCTGTAGCTACAATGGTGTATGAAATACTGTCTCTATATTTAAGAAATTTACGGTCCAGTGGAATATCTAGTGACCAAAATTATGATGTAAGAGCAGTGGGGGAAATATTAATTCCATGAAAATAATTCGAGAGAGTAAAGCCAGGCATTTAATTTGTGTTGTGGACTACTGAGAATGCCATGCTTTTTCAAACCTTTTAAAGTTCTGCATCCGTCACGTATGCCTGTGTGTGTGTATATGTGTGTTCATGAATTAAGAAAACAAAACGAAAATGTCCTCTTTCATTCCAGTTCTTATTGCCTTATTTGTAGGAAGAAAAATCGTGTTTTCTTTTCTCACCCTTAAGCGAAGACACTGTTTCCCGGAAAGAACAATCATATGCATGCATAAACTGACACACAAGGCTTACATAACACAGTCACGTAAACAGCAAAATCCCTTCTAAGTAGTGAAAACTCTTCAACAGAAAAAGTGATATTTATGATGTTTTCCTCAGTTCTTCAGTTTTAATCTTTCTGCTTTCTTTCAAGTCCGCCGGACAGTGCCACACATAATTTTAGAAAAGGAAAGGCAAAAATCTTTTCCTGAACACTGACAGGAATAACAAATAGTCCATCTCTTCCTTGTCCTTTGACTTGGGTGACTCGTGCCCTCGTGTGTGACCACTAGGAGCCCTTTCTGTTGACAGTTACAAGCAAAGTGTAGATGCTTTGACGGACTGCTTGCACGGTCCAAATAAGCCAGGGTGTGCAGGATGATCTGGGCAGCAAAAGTGTAGCTGTATCGGGCACCAGATAGCCGTTCTGCTGGACGCGGAAGAAAGAGATGAAAAGAGAGAGAATGAGCACTCCCCAGTCTTCGTCATATTTCATTCATGAACGAAATGAATGAGATGAAAAATGAATTTAGACTTCCCATCTAACTTCAGCTTGTATGTCATTACTTAGAACTTTCCAACTGCCAGACACAAAAATGATTCTCAGATTATTATTCTTGAAATCAAACCCAATTTTCATAGTCTATAAGCTGTATTTAGTAAATTCTTTGTTTTCAAGAGTCATATTAGGCACAGTATGTCTGGTTCTTAGGCTTGACTCTGATCTTCTGCATGCCGAGGCTGAGAGGAAGCAGATAGAGCTATGGTACCGACTGCCTCTCCCGGAGCTGTTGCTCTCTAAGTGTAACCTCATCGTAGAATTAAGGTGGCATATTCTCCAAACTTTTTGAAAATCATTTGTTCCTAACTCAAAGGTCCAAGATTAAAGTATGCTTACACACTAATAAGAGGAGGAAAGACAACTAACTGGAAGAAAAAGAGATGAAGAACACGAACAAAGCGTTGTTAATTGCATTTAGTCTTTTCATTGTCAGTCAATCATATGATTAGCATATCCTGGGTGCCCACAGGGTACCTGAAAAAGAAGGTTGTAGAACTGTAGGGGCAGAGTATGGACAAGCCTGGAATTGCTACCTATTAAATGGGAGTAAGATGAACATTTAATACTGGTGTGATGTAATGTACCAGGCAACGTTTCTGAGAAGAGCTAAACTCTGAATTGCAATTTGATGGATAGATGTTGGATCATAAGCGTATTTCCATCGTACTTCAGAGTTTCTATTAATTTTTATAGGTAGATCTATCCTATTTTAGCCATTCATGCTATTAAATGTTTAGATTGTTTCTGAAATTTTGCTAATATAGAGAGCATTATTATTTTAATGGTAGAAATCTGAAGATTGCCTCAATGTCTGATAATAAAAAAAAGAAGAGATGAATCATGGCATGGAAATACCAAAGAGGATTGTATAACATTAAAATGATTCTTGCCAACACTTTTTGATGACTTAAAATTTAAAAAGTAAAGCAAAGACTGTATTATACATACATTTATATATTATGAGCTCATCAGTATAAAATTTCATATATGTATGAAAATATCAAGGAAATTTTACCAAAATTTTATTGTGGTTTGTTCTGTATGTGGGCTTATAGAAGATTACTAATGCATTTTTTTCTTATTCTTTGCTTTTTAAAGTTTTTTTCTAAAGATTATGTCTTATTTTAGAATCAGAGAACATCTGTGTGCCTAAAATTTCAAGAAATTTGACTTTGGATCAAAAAAATAAATATTTTTATGGTTTTGAAAGATATTTCTAGTTTTTTCTCCAAATGATTTTTATCACTTTAAGCAGGCATCAATACTATCAATAATACTAGCATTGAGTTAAAATAAAATAAAAAATATTTGCCTGATTTAATGTCAAAATACTTCATTGCTATTTTAATTTGCATTTGTTTGACTAGAAAATACCCAGATTATTTTCCCTGTTAGATTTCTAATTTCTGAAAACTATTTCCTTTAGTCTGAATTACATGTAATGTCCTTTGTCCATATTTCTTTATTATTTTATTCCCTTTATAAGAATTCTTTACATAGCATTAAAGTTTGCTGCAAATATTCTCCTTTGGGTGTGTTCTTTTTATTTTTACATTGTTAACTCTTCAGCAGTTTTAAATGGCCAAATTTCTTAATATTTTCCTTTGTGGCTTTATTTATAATTTTAAAAGTTTTTAGCCCTCCAGGGTTCTATAAATATTAAATTTGGTAGTTTTGCAAATGTTTGGCTAGTTTTTTAATTGAACATTTAAAATGATTATTTATAAAGTATTGTTTGTTGCATTGGCCTACATTTTTTCGAATGCTAATAAATGGTTTCAACACTGCTTATTTACGTTTCTTATGATGCTTCCTTTAATTATATATAAGTATATATAGATTCACATACTTATAAACATAGATATATATATAGAATGTATGTATGAATATGTATGCATAGTATTATTCCTTTTCTTTTTAGTGAGAAAGAGTGGCCCTGAGCTAACACCTGTGCCAACCTTCCTCTATTTTGTATATGGGATGAAACCATGGCTTGATGAGTGGTGCGTAGGTCTGCATCTGGGATCTGAACCCTTGAACCCCAGGCTGCCAAAGCTGAGTGCGTGAACTTAACCACTATTCCACCAGGCCATCCCCCTGTATAGTGTTATTCTTGAATTCATTATTTTATTCTTTTATTTTGTACATTTGTCTAAAATATACACTATTGTAGCTAGCCTTGCTTTAATCTTAATGAATTGTAATACTTTATCTTAGTACACACTTATTACTCCCCTTTTCATAAATTTTTAAATATTCTTGACTCTTAACTTTTCTAGATTAATTTTACTACCAATTTCTGTCATGCTCCAGGAAAAAAAAAATCCATTTGGGGCTATTTAAGATTGAGAATTATGTTAAATGTACAAATTAATTTAGAAAAATTGATTAACTTAAATAATTATGAATAACTTAATAATTTATTTGAACTCAACTGAATTTTCTGACTCCTTCTACCAGGAAAGACTGATGATCCTTGCAGAGGCATGAACGGCAACACAGAGCCTCAAACCTCCTGTCTCTTCACCTTTTCCCTCATAAGGCTCTTGGAAGCAACAGCCCTCCACAAACATGCCAAAACTTACTTTCTCTGCTTTGTTAACAGTTACGAATGAATGTTCCACAACTCATGGGATTAGTTTCCCAAAACGCTAAAATGTTTAACCAATTAAAAATTACTTAGGTTAACCAACGTCTTGAGGAGAAGACATTAAAACTCCAAGTCCTTCTTATCTCATGACCACTTATGACTTATCAGATTTCCTAACACTTGAGATTTCAAAATAAAGTTGTTGATTATAAAAATTCTGTGTCACAGGTCAGTGATGGGAAAAATAGATCTAATCTGTATCATAAATTTAGAACTTTGACTAGTCAGAGGGAACCACAGCGTCCGGGGAGAGAGGCCCATGCAAGGGTTGTTAAGCAATCATCCTTTTTCTGTTGCAATTTTGTGCGGCGCCCAAGTGTTGGTAGTGTAGGTGCATATATCCGAGCCATGATATCAGTTCATGCCTTGAATATCAATTTCCTTTTTATCCCAGTCAAGATGTCTGAGGTACACTGCAGTATATCTTAGAACCAACCCACTTCTTGAGTCCATCTCATTAGAGGCGTGATTTTCGATAACTTTCTCCATCTCATTTGTTATACCACACATATGCTTTGTGCCAAGCACTGGGTTGCAAATTTTACATATATTATTTTATTTAATACCCAAAATAAACCTGAAGAATACATACTATTCTAGATTCCCACCTAATTTTCACTAGTACTCTTGTTTCCCATATGCCTCAGAACTTGCAGTTTGCTGTACGTGGACAACTTTCCAGATGATCTCTAAGGCTCCATGGAACTCCAGAACCTGCATTCCGTCATTAGAATCTACCTGCTAGTATTGCCAACTGACTGACTCAGTGAGCTTTGGGTGAACTGGTGCTCTCTCTATGGTTAGCATCTGGAACTAAGTCGGGTGTCTCTTATCCCTCCCAGATCTGTCTGCTATCTTATCTTCTTTTGTCTTGTCTGTCTACTTATTTGTCCATTCATCTATTTGATGTATTGTCAAAGATAAGCAAAAGGAATTCTATTTATAATATTTTCAAGGACCCATAAGGAGACAGTCTTTATATTCAGTGTTGAAACTAACATAGAAAAATATGACCCCTTACTAGTGCTCATAGTTAAAGATTCTTAGCCTAAATGATTACTAGTCAGATGCACTGTGTTGCTCCTATAGACCCATGAATTTAGCTGGATGCAGTTTCAATACATTACAATGTGCCAACTGAGAATTTGATGCTAAAGTGGAGGAAAAAAGAGATGGGAGAAGATAGTTAGAGAAAGACACCAAATTGTTAAGGATTAAAAAGAATGGATAAATTAAAATGCAAAGGAAAAATTTAAAAAGATAAAAGGCAAAAAAGGGAACTTACAGTAAAAGCAAGTATATTACTATAATTTAATAAGAATAAATTAAGTGTGGGCCTTAAAATGAATATATTATACTATGCTCTACTATATAATACTCTACTATACAATACCATGTAATACTATGCTATAGTAGTAACCCTGTTATTGAGATTAGTAAAGGAAAATTTACCTTTGAAGCTTAAAATAACTCAAAGTAGAATATTGTTTATTGTGCTCTTGGCTGGAAAGCACAGTCTATGTTCCATATCTATATAGTCTTTGAAAGGAGAGCAGAATTTTGAGTTAGAATTTGGAACCTCAATTCACTTTTGCATTTGGTGCCACACTCAAATAAGATAGGTGTCCGTGTTGTTGCAAAATGTGAGTTGAGGTGATTCAGTTTCTAGGATGCTTCCAAAATGAAACTTTTTCTTAATGAGTGAAGGGAAGATTTTGCTAATTAAATTGTTTTGTACCTATTTATAAAAGTGAGATTAAATTCCATTGAATTTGCCTGTTCTATGTGTATTTGATCAAATAAATACGGAAGTTTAGCTGGTCAATTTCATAAGTATAGACAAACCCTTGGCGGCATGCAAGGCCTTGTGCTCATTGCTGTGGACTATACGAAGATAAACACGTAGGAGATCTTGCCCTCATGTTGCTCAGAGTTCTGCTGAGAATGGAAGGAGGGAGAAAATACATTTTATGTATTATGCAAATGCAAAGGCAGGACTGAGAATAAGCCAATGAGATATTTAAAAAAATTCTATCAAAGATTAGTATTCTGATCTGAGAGAGTGTCCCAAAGGTTGTGGCATTTGAGTTGGCTTGTAAGAAAGGCCAAGACTTTGATAGTTAGAAATGGGGGAGTAGGAAAGGCTTTCTACGCAATTCAGAACAATAATACTATTTATTGAGCATTTACTGAGTGTTTACTTTGCAATGAATATTAAATACCTAAATGCTTTACATGCAATTAACTAATTTACTTACTACTCAGTTTTACGTAGAAATGAATCATCGACTACATGAGACTTCGTGGATACCAAATCTTCATTTAACAACATAGTTTCCAAAACAGCAAACATATTTTAGATAGATGGTAGAGTTTTTATTCTAATTACAGTGAAATTTTATTCCGTGTTAAAGTGAGAATTATGTTTCAATGGTGATATTTTTTAAGTTCCTCATTTAATTTCCTTCCTTTTGTGATGTTTATTTTTCCTACTGGTATCAAAATTAAGTCTACTAGAACTTAACATACAGGCAAAGAATATTTTTAATACAAATTCCAAAAGGTAATATTTTGTAGCCTAAACACAGTTTTGCGTAGTTTTGGTGCAGTATTCAAGTGAGATGCATGTCTATGTTGTCGCAAAATGTAAGTTGAGTAGCTCAGTTTTCTAGAATGGGTCCAAAATGAAGGCAGCTTATGTTTCACAAGAATGGAAACAACTAACTGCTAATACGCATCAAAATGTTTTTCCTGAGCACTCTTAAAAACAAAAGGCCGAGAAATTATAAGTGTTGATAATTGTTCGGAGAAATTGACCTGGAAGGAAACAAAGAAGCTAGCTGTCATAAAGAGGTGCTACATTTCAAAAGACCTAGGTCACCTGCCATTTGGTAGGCAGAAAAATAAAAAAATTCTTTTTCCCAATAGCCAAAATACCTATTTCATACTTCATTATGAAATAATGAATATTTCATAATTCACTGTATATAGTTTCATGATATCAATATTTATCAAGCATGGAAAAAACGTTCATAAGTCTTCATGGCAGATGTGACTTTTTTTTTACCTAAGTTAACAACATTCTCCATAAACAGAAATGATTGTCTTCATGCTTATAATAAAATTGGTTAAATTAAGTGGTTCCGGAATACAGGTGAATTACCTTTAAGTATGAAGATTACGCAAAAGGGTGAATCACAAGATGACATGGAATCTCTGATGATATTCTGCCAAAAGGGATAGGGTTTACAAAAAAAGGGGAACCTTCATGAATCGCTATACCCCCCAAAATTAAAGATTCTGCTTTCTCCATTTGAGAAATCGCGTATAACTGAACTGGAGAAAAGTACAATCCCTCAGTATAAAAGCATATTGTTTAAAAGGAAGCGTGGGGTAAGTTCTATTATAGTCGTATGTCATCTACTTCATTTATGTATTTTCACCTTTAACAAAATAGCTCTTCTGATGCAAACTAACTCTGGTGTCAAATTTAGACATCAGCTGAGTAAATATTTCCAGAGAAGTATCTAGAAAAATGATTAGCAGGAAGTACAGCTACCAGAAGAGAATGGAAGGTAGGCAGTGGGAGGAGAACAGGAATAAACTTTGAACCAACAAAGACTTTTCCGTTCCTCTAGTTAACCAAAGTAATCTGCAAAATTTTCGCTGAGACAATTGTTATCGATGGTATTTTTTTGTTTTTTTGAAGGAAGGTTAGTCGTGAGCTAGCGTCCGCCACAAATCCTCCTCTTTTTTAATGAGGAAGATTGGCCCTGAGCTAACATCTGTGCCCAACTGCCTCTATTTTATAGATGGGATGCCTGCCACAGTGTAGCTTGATAAGCTGTGCTAGGTCCGTGCCTGGGATCTGAATCAGTGAGCCCCAGGCCACTAAAGTGGAGCATGCGAATTTGACTGCTGTGCCACCCGGCAGGCCCCAAGGAATTTTTGATTAAAGGAAAGTTATGGTGTGTTTGGATTTATCTTTAAGTCTCGTTCTCACCATGTAGCTTTAAATATTTCAACTGGATTGACTCAACTTGAAGTTCACTTGAGCATTTCCTAAAAGAAGAGATCTCTGATCTGGAGAGCCGTGTGGAGGCATTCTGAATTGCATAGACTTCTATGTAGATTTCGACAAGCTTATACATACATGAAGAGAAATAAAAAATGTGTAATCTGATGATACAACTCCTTCAGTCATTCTTGAATAATTACCCCTGCCTAAGAGCAAATAGGATCACACCAGAATGATTTCACCGATTGTTTTAACCCAGAGGATCTGATCAATATCTGAAGTGGGCCCTGTTTTCCTTGCCTCATAGACTTTTTCCTATTTTCCTGATGTAAATTAATCCCAGTGTTATTGTGGTGGTGGGTGGGGGTGGGTAGAGTAGGGATGTTTTATTTGTAGTGGGAAACAAATTTTGTGGTTGCTGACTCTGTTTGACAACATCTCCGTATGGATGGCAAGGATAATGATCTGATGTATGGACATGAGCAAGTGTTTCCTTAATTTTCTACTACCTGGTCCTCTCAGAATTTTCCCAGCTTTTTTGTTTTTGAACACATAAACAATGAAAAATGAAAATACCATGAGAGAGGAATTGTAAAGCAGTCAGTTGCTCATATGCTGGTCCCGCAGTTTCAATATATACAGATACTTAGAAAGAAGAAGAAGAGAAACTGAGAAATTTTCTACAAGCTAATGAGAGTATAAGAACTGGATTGTGGACAAGGAGGTAAGTGGGTAGGGGCACTTTAGTGACAAGAGCACCACCAACCAAATGGGACAAGTACAATGGAAGGAAGAGAAAGAACACAGGAAATAAACAAACAAAATGTCTCTGTAGATAACCTTAAAGGTGGTGGGTGGAAATCTGTAGGTTCTAAATATAATCTAAACATTAGGTCAACATTTGAAAGGCTTTTTTCAAGATTGAGGATTTTTAATTAATTTCTGCTGTTTGTGTTTGTTGTAAGGAGACAATACTTGTATTATACTTAGAAAATAAACCAAATGAAGATATTGTCTTATCTCAGGCTCTTTTGATTTTATTCACAGCAAGAAAATGATCCCATAATTTTTATGTGACTCATATGCAAAATGAAGTGCATTCATCCATCTATGTGGTCTACTGATGGGAAATAAAATCAGATATTTCACTTCTGACTTCATCAAGCAAAAGAAAAATCAGTTGTGATTCCAAGAAGAGATGAACTCAATTGGTAAGGAAATATTTGTTTTAGAATTTTCAGAAAGAATTATCAATAGCGTACTGTAAAAAGCGTTAAAGGCCAGAGTGTAACGTTTGTTTGTTTTTTAACGAAATCATAACTGGCACATAAAGGAACATATTCATATTTGAGAAAGATGCAATTGCGAGAATATTTAAATTTCCTCCTGTGCACATAAAAAATAAAGTTCAGGTGTCATTGAGAAACATCATATCGTATTCTGAGCTCTACACTAGTAAGCTGTCAACTTCTTGAAGACCAAAAAGATACTTTGACGTGCTTTCATGTGCTTTGGTTTTTTGCTTGAGGAAGATTAGCCCTGAGATAACATCTGTGCCAGTCTTCTTCTACTTTTTGTATGTGGGCTGCCTCCACAGCATGGCTGATGAGTGGAGTAGGTCTGTGCCAGGGATCCAAACCTGCAAACCCAGGCTGCTGAAGAAGTGGAGTGTGCTGAACTTTAACCATTTGGCCATGGGGCCCGCCCCTCATGTAATTTTTTGACTTCACTTCATTATGTTGGTCTTATTTTGGTATATAGATATAACCTTAGTTCATTTGTTCTGTTTATTTTAATTTCTAAACTTAAATTCTGTAATCTAAAAGTATATGCCAAGTTGGGAAGGTGTTTCTCCTGTTTTGTTTTCATTTCTGTTTTCACATTTTTTTTTCCTGGGACTAGGATATTTTGTGACAAGACGGCATTGAATGTGCATAAATTTAATTACTACTTGTTTGGTCAAATATTTGATTGGGGGATTGGTCAGCAGGGTTGAGAAGAAATCAGCCCTGAGAGTTTTATATTAAAACTAATTTAGGAGGAAGATTCTGCCCCCATTTGCTTCTGCTAGTCAATGACAGGGTGAAATCTGAGTTCTTTCAAACATTGGGATGCAAGATGAAAATGTCAATCCTACCCTCAGATGTTTCTCAGTGGTCGTATGTTAGACATTGTAGATAAAGCCTCTATGTATGTCCTCACAGGAAAGTTTACCTTGGCTGGCAAGTCTAGAAACTCAGCAATACTCGCTATAAGTCTAAAAACACATTCACACAGTGCTATTTATAATTTATGCGCTTAATGTTTTGGAATGGGTAATTGATATCATTAACATAGAAGTTCCTTAAATTTACCTTTGGCATAAAGGTTTTTGTAAACTTGTTTTCAAGAAAGAGGTGGGACCTAAAAAAGGAGAAATAAAATATTGTTTAGTATGCATGTTTGACACTCAGGTTTATTGATATGTTCTGCCTTTTATAAGATGAATACTATGACAAATGACAGAGAAAAGATTGCACGTTACTATCTCTGTTCTATCTATGTACTGCCAGTGGGCAAAGATTTCTCATTTCATACATCATTTACAACTTCCTACAGTAATTTCACACAGTTCATATCCTCAGTACAAGGCATAGCAATTATCTCTACACATATATGCATGCAGGCATACTGAATATGAAAACCATGCACTTCCAAAAGTTGCAGAGTTCATGCGCCCCCAACCAATAAAAGATAGTAAAAGCCAGTAAGTTGTCCAATTAAAAAACTTTCCTATTTTAACTGATGCCCCAGTGTTACCTCAGAAACAGGTTGTTTCAGGAGGTATTTTAGAGTACTGTTTGTAAGAGTAAAATAATATTTTCAGTTTTCCCCATTGCTTTTGTATTCCAAAAGTTACATTAAGAAAAAAATCTTATTCCTTTTTCTATCCACTTTTACTCTTTTGCCTCTAAATAGAATAAGAAAAATACAATATTGCGTTCTGGAATGGAGAAAAAACTTAAAAACAACCTCCTAAAATGTACAGATTTGCAATTTTAAATGTGAATAAACATTAAAGTTTGACAGCGTTTGTTTATTTTGGACTTTCTAAAATTATTTTATCATAATTTTCCTACTTTTTCATCTAATATAGTACACGTAACATTTAGAGAGATTATAAATTGCTAAATTGATAGATAATTCATAGTCTCCAGAAATAAATTCTGAACTTCTTCAATTGTGTGATCAATAACCCATAATTAATTTTTAACTTTTGAGTTTCCAATTTTTTTCAAATTTCACTGTTTTTCATATTCTGGCTTTCATGATATGTGGTTAGAATAATAAATAGTAACTACCTAGTTCCTTTCAAAAGTCCAGAAAGTAATATTTCAGATTCAACAAATACAATGAATCCTATTAGCTACTTACTAATGAATTAGTACCCTACCTCTTTTCCAAAATTATTTCATATATTGCCATAGTGTACTGCTACTCTTCCACAACCATGAGTTTTTTAAGAGTCTTTTCTTTCTTTTGGGAGATTGTTCTTCAAATTTCCTTTTATTAACCTTTACTTGAGATCCATGATGCATCAAAAGGCAGAAATCTAAGCATCTATAGAGGCTATGGTTTCCCTTATCTAAATCCTTGTATTCTAAGATAAGACAGGAACATATAACTGGTATATTCTACCTTTATGACACTTTCAGTTGCTAAATTTTGATAAACGCACAAGAAATTAGAGGTCTTTGTTCATTACTTAAATTAAGAAGAGATTTCCAGGGCTGTTCTGTGGCTGACCACTTTCTTGTCCTTGCATTGGTCTTCTTCTGCACTTCAATATCTTTATCTGTAAAATGAAACAAACTGGATAATTTTTAATTTTCTTAATATAGGTAAGATCTTTTTTATTAGCTATGACACCAGAAATGTTATATGTCTGGAAACCAAACAATTTGGCAAATTGCTTTTCAGGGTACAAAATGAAGACACTGATTTTAAAAATCAAGTTTTTTGTTTGTTTGTTTGGTGAGGAAGATTGGCCCTGAGCATCTATTGCCAATCTCCCTCTTTTTGCTTGAGGAAGATAACCCCTGACCTAACATCTGTGCCAATTGTCCTCTATTTTGTATGTGGGATGCCACCACAACATGGCTTGATGAGCAGTTTGTAGGTCTGCGCCCACGATACAAACCCATGAACCCCAGGAGGCCAAAGTGGAGCACGTGAACTTAATCACTACAATCCCGGGCCAGCCACCCCAAAATCAAGATTGTTTTAATGACTACTGCATTTAACTTTATTTGCCAATAATCCTAGTAGTATTACAGTTAATGACAAACAGTAACTATAGAAATAGTTCCATTTTACCTTAATTCTATGGATAGTCACATTTTTAAAAACAGGCCAGCATTTTCATCAATGCTCAAATCCACATATCTGTTTTTCATAGCTATTTTGTTTTGAAGACTTTTTATTAAGCATTTTCAAATGCCTGAATAACATAGGGATAAAGTAAATATCCATTCAAGCATGATTTAGAGTTTTTAAAATGGAGAATGTAGTCAAAAGCAGTTCTTTTAATGAGCTTAAACATGGAAATGATTGTTGAAAAGCCACACTGATTAATTCTTCATAGCATTGACCCTGAAATAACAGAAAGAGCTATAATAGCATCATACATACCACATATGTAGAAAATCCACATTAGTAATTTTATACAGCCTAAGTCATTTCTTCCTTTCTAATCTTCAGATTCAGACCAAAGCTATTTTTGATTGCAACTCCATTCTCTATGTACACACAAATAAAAGAATGAGTGGTGTTGTCAGGCAATACTTTTCTAAAATTATAATACTACTAATTCTATGATCAAATCTCACTTCTTCTTTACTGATGTTATACTAGAGACATTTTATCATTTGTTCATTCAACAGATGTTTTTTGAGGTCCTCCTCTTACATAAGGTAATGTTTCAGATTCAACAGACGATTCAACAAATGTCTGGAACGTAATGTTTCAAGTTCAACAAATACAGCTAAGGCCAAGACTTAGCTAGCTAAACCTTACTTAGTTTGACAATAATTAAATTCAGTGTCAGATTCTTGCCATAATAAGGATGACTACATGTATTAGTTTTCTATTGTTGTATAAGAAATTACCCTAAAAGTTATGGCTTAAAGCAACAGACATTTTTTTATCTAACAATTTCTGTGCATCAGAAGTCTGAGAATGGATTAGCTGTGTCTTCTGAAAGGCTGCAGTCAAGGCATTGTTCAGGGTTGAGTTCTCATCTGAATACTCAACTGGGGAAGGATCCATTTGCAAATTCACTTAGGTCACTGCCATAATTAATTTCCTTGCAGTTGTAGGACCGATGGCCTCATCTTCCTGCTGGCAATCAGCTGGAGGTCCTTGCGGGCTACTGGCTAGAAGCTCCCCTCAGTCCAGGAGGCTTCCCTCCATTCCTTACCACATGAGCCTTCCAACATGGCTGCTTTCTTCATCAAGACCAACAAGCTTGAGAAATATTCCTGCAAAATGGGACATATGGTCTTATGTAATGTAGTCACATAATCACATACATGTAGCTACACACATCCCATTGCCATTGTTATTTTCTATTGGTTAAAAGCAAGTCACAGTTCTCACCAACATTCAAGGAAGGGGGATCACACAAGGTCATCAGGAGGTAGAAATGATAGGGGACACTTTAAGAGTCTATAATACTACATAAAGCTAACAATCAAGGTATGAGCAATTCATTTTCAAATAAATGCATAAATAAAAATAGAAATAGTATGGTGTAATTCAAATATTTTTCCTGGAAATTGGGAAATTTGGCTTTGCTATAAGCAAGTTGCATGACACAGTCACCTGAGTCATCTCTCTGGCCCCAGAAGGATTTGAGTGCCTATCTGAAAATGGGGGGACTAGACTAGAATTATTGCTAAAATAATTTTCAGCTCTAGACTTTTTACAAGGCATAGACTATTTGGAATACATAGAATATACAATGAACTAAATGTTTTACTTTTTACCCCAGGCATTTATCCAGAAGTCTAAGTCTTCTTAATGGCTTATAACAAAAAGGCTAATCTATCAGGATTTCAATTTAATTTAAATGCACTTTTGAATGTTTATTCTAAACAAGTCATGGAAGTAGTAGAGAAAATGGTTAAGAAGATGAGTTCTAGTGTCAGATACTTGAGTGCAAATCCTGGTTCTTTCTCTCATCAACTGAGTGACACTGGGTAAAATATTTAATCTCTATGGGTAACATGAAATGATAATAGTACCTAATTTACTAGATTGTTGTCTCACAAATGTTAATTATTTCATAAATATTAGCTATTGTAGGTTTTCTTATCATTACAATATAATGTGTCATTGTGCTAGGCAAGGAAAATATATACAAGGTGAAAGTTTCTGTCCTTTCAAGGGACTCACAGAAATAGTGCTTTATTGAAATATTTTCTATTCCAGGTAGACCACGTTATCATAAAAAAATGTTTTATTTCCCTTGAGATTTATCAGTAACCAGGATAGAGTTGAAATTCTTGTTTAATTTGCTAAATATGGTTATATTAATAATTGAATAATTTCTGTTGGACTTTGTCCAACATTCTCAGAAAGAATTAACTAGGGCAAGTTTTTTTAATGTAAAAATACTATCTGCCTATGAAATGTTCATTTTGATTCTGTATATTCTGTTCTTTTGTGAGCAGATTTCCAGGTATGACACTTCATGGTTATTAATAAATGGACCATACATAAATTATGCATTAAGAAAAAATGAAAGACAAAAGCACTGAACATCCCTTTTGCTAGTTAGAGGAAACAGTTTCACTGTCTGACATTGAAGACAAGACAGTCAGTACAATTTCACAGAATTACAAGCAGCCAGATTCATACCACCTCATCTTTCAAACTCTCTTTTGTTCTCTACACAGAAAAATCGCACAGCATGAGAAATAACCATGG
Source organism: Equus przewalskii (assembly GCF_037783145.1). Taxonomy (NCBI): domain Eukaryota; kingdom Metazoa; phylum Chordata; class Mammalia; order Perissodactyla; family Equidae; genus Equus; species Equus przewalskii. Next base: position 10,381,459 of record NC_091838.1, read on the forward strand.
AGGGACAGTCATTTTGCTCTGAAGAAGGAGAATCCTTACGCATACACCTTTTCTGAAATTGTTTTTACCACATGGTCTCAAGTTTTCAGTCTTTGAAGTTCTTCTATGACACGGGGAGAAACTCAAGAGACCAAAAAATACAAAAGTCAGATACTGAAAAGCTCCCATGAAAGTGGACATCCTTGACAGCTGACAAACACATAATGTGAATGTAATAAAGCATGGCAAATATTGATGTGTTTCATGAATACGTGGATGCCTTTTGAGGGAACTTAACTGAAGACAAGTACGAAGGTAGATCTACTGATGAATTCCTCTTTACTTTCAACGTCAAGGAGAGAAAAGGAGATACCAAAGGAGCTGAGAAGAGAAATGATCAAATAGCTGCATCTCAGTTGGTGAAAATCACACCAAATCCTTTTGAGTATGCACCACAATCTGAAATTGTCTTTTTTCTTTACTTATTCACTTCTTTGTTGTATCTCCTCATTTAGAATGTGAGATCCAAGATGGCAAAGATCTTGTGTGTTTTGTTCATCACTTTAACCCATTGCCTAAAATTGCATAAGGCCATGGTAGGTGCTCAATAAAAAAATGCTCAATGAATGAATGAGGAATTGAGAGATTGAGATTCTAGTTTTTCCTGCAACGAAGTAGCCGGGGGACCTTAGGATAATCACTGAACCTCTTAGAGGCTCAATTTCTTCACCTTTAAAATGATAGAATAGAACAGATGGCTAATGTTTCTTGCAGTACTAGTATTTATTGATGGTATGCATGTTTCAAGGGTTCATTTGGTAACCAACTAATGTTTTCACAAGAAACATTTCATTCCTGATTAAACCATGTTTTTTGTCTAAGTCCAGTTTTGGTTATTCAGATGCCCAAATAAGGTCAAATGAAAGGTTCTTGTAAGTTTACATTGAAGGTTCTTTAAAAAATTTTTTTAATGGTGAGTTTTTTAATGTTAATTAAAGTTAATTAATTAATTTAAAAGTTAAGTTAATTTTTTAATAATGAATTTCTAGAAAATTTTAAATACAGGTAGATCTATTTAGTAGAGGAAAGAGAATTGAGAGATACCCAGTTCTTTCCAAATTTAGTTGTGCTATGAACATCTTGGATGAGTTGGCATTAGAAGAATCTTCATTTGTCTCTTTTTATATTCTGTGTGGTAGATGTAAATTCAATATTATACTAAACACTCTTGAAGGGATTTGTTAACAAAGCCTGACTTCACCACATAGGCAAGTGATTGAATGCACAACTGTGGAAAGATTTTGCTAATCGTGCTGGAGAATATTTCGGTTCCTTTTCCCCCTTGTGAGGATGTTTTAATTTTTAATTATGCGTGTGTTTCTTTCTCAACAGTCCTAAGTGTGGTATATAACATTTTAATAAGATTAATATATAGAATTCCAAGTATATTTCATTTAAAATATAAACTTCTAAATATGGTAACACAAAGGCATTTAATTTCAGCATTCACTATATTGAAAATATTTTTAAAGTCTTTTATTTTGCTATTGTAATTGCAAATAGGAATGTGAAATATGATTAAGCACTAGGGGATTAAGAATGCTACAATAGTCATATTTAAAGAGCACTATTACATTCATATTTTAAAACCGTGTCCTTTATTGAGTTTGAATTTACCTGCTAAGTGAATCTCAAATGCTATTAGTTGTTATTTGTTGATTTCTAACTTCTGAGCAAATGTATAGAAAAGGTGTGCTTACAAAACTTGGAAAACATTTATGTTAATCATTTTTATTGACGTACCTTCCCTCTAGACTGTTAGAAAGTAAAGGGATTCAGAATTAGAGTTCCAAATAGAAAAAATGAAACTAGTAAACTCTACTGACGTGTAACTTCTTAAGAATTTCAGCGTACAATTTGCCCATACAGGTTCCATTAAAGTTAATGGGAGTCGTGTGACTGCTTCTCTCTGTAGGGTACTAAAAATGTACCCTGCAGTATTCAAAAATCTGAACCTAATTTTTACTTTCTCTTAACCTTGATTATGATACACTAAAGATAGACACTTTCATTATCACACGCATATAGTAAATTTTATATAAAGATTTGAAAATAATCTACTTGGGGAAGAGGCTGAATTTATATGGGTCAGAGTGGAATTTTAATTAGTGTTGCAAATACGGGTACTGCTTTCATTATAATGATAAAACAAGCATGAGTATCTGTAATTTACCCTCTAGCTATACAAATGAGAACTTAAACCTCAATGAATTCAATAAATGAAACATTTTCAGAACACTTACTTAAAATCAGGTCTACTTTTTAATCAGTCATGTTTTAAGTGAATGCTTATTAATAGATCATTAATAAAACATGCTCATAAAATGAGATTTCAAGAAAGAGGTGAGATGAATAGAAGACGAAGAAAATAAAAAGACCTAATGGATAATTTTAAATTTTGTTTTAAACAATTTAGTTTTAGTAAGTTAATTTATTTCAAATTAAAAAGTGAGTTCTAAATCTTCCTTTTTTCAGTTACATATGAAGATAAAACACTACAGATTATACTGCCTGTGAATTCATGACCCTTTAATACTGCCCAAGTCCTCTCTGCTTTTGACATTCAAGCTAAAATAGTAATCTCATTTTTTTCCTTTAAATAATTTCTGCCTGACTTCTATCACCACCTGGGGGAATGAAATGATAAGGTTTTATTTTTAAAGAATGCAAAAAGAAAAGGAAAACTATATACATGAGTAAATACCCCACAATCCATTTTTCACTGAAATCAGCAGCTATGTTGCAGAAAAGCGACAAGCACAAAATTTTTCCTGAGCACAAAGAACACGGGGAAAAGGCAGGCAATATTGCAGAACAATAAATAAGGCAGAACACTCTCCAAGGGTCCAGAATTTGGTTTGTATAATCTTCCAGAAGGCAGAATTTTTACCCAATAAAACATAAACTGCAATTAGGACTGATCTTTTTATGTTATACATTTATCTTCTCTAGATTTTTATTACAAGGTTCTCTGTGTGTAAATTACAGAGAGTCCCACGAGTTTGGGTGGGGCTGGGGAGAACAGTTACAATTACAAATAAATTCAGAGTTTCCAGTTTATTGAATCTGATGTCAAACACTCAGCTACTGAACTTCATCAGATTTCCAGAGTACTTCCAGCTCAAGATCCTGTTACTTAGAATTGGCATTCAAGCTTGCAACCATGAAAACGTTTTGTGCTGCAGTTTGCTTCTCTGATCTTTGGGCTTCCCGCTGCAAGCTGTAAGCATCCAAACTACGAGGGCTCGTTGGACCCATCGGATTTCGGCTTTCCAGGCTGATTTGTGGCACTGACCGCAGAGCAGGAGAGGCTGAAGATTTTTTAGTCCTCATTACCTATAAGTTACTCTTGAAGGAGAGTGAAAAACTTAAATGTGGCTTCTTGGAGTTATGTCTGGCAGTCTGGGCTATACCAGTCGCTGACCAACCACATAGCTCTCAGAGGTTTTAGCACAGCTCCAATCTGAATTATTCTGATTCTTGACCTGATTTTATAAGGCCCCACTCTTTCTCTTTTGAGGACATGGTTAGGTGTACCATAGATTAAAAATACTTTTACCATGCTAATGTCTGTTGTTTTTGAATTTTGAAAGGAATGAAAATCGTGTTTAAGATTTTGCAATGCCTTTTGAAATAACTAGAAATACCATAGGATGCTGGGATTATTTGTCATGACTTAAAAAAAAGTGTTATTGTTCTTCTTGTGCTTTGTGACTTTACAAGAAGAATAACAGGATGAGATAAGACCACAGCTCAGACTCTGAATTAAGTACAATGTATCAAGAATATGCAGAGACCTGAAATGTCATACCTGCACAATGTGTGTCGGTGTTTAGCAGAAGGACCAATCCTATGTCATTAAGACAGTGCCTCTACTGTGGATTCTGGGATACTCTTTTCATCACTGGAGTTCTGCGACTCCACTTCTATTTCTCATCCACACGAACTTGTTCTGGTTCAAGGTTATTTGGTCCTTCTTTTGTACTACACTGGAAAAATGCTCTTCTCTTTCTCCCATAAGTACCAAATTATACTGAAATCATTTCTTTAGGAGTCTGTCTCTTTCCTTAAAATGTAAGTACCCTAAGGGTAGGGAACATGTTTCACCAATGTTTACAATCTGTTTTACAACTGGTGCTCAGGCTTTATTGAGCGGAATAGCTCGGGTTACATGCTTCTAGAAAGTTCTCAGTCTTTCAATCTCTAATTGTTACATGTTGAATTTTTACATAGAGACCTAATTTGTATGACAAAGCCTCTGTCAAGGTTATTTCTTTCAGCTTAGCTATTTCTGCCCAAATTTGCTTTTCCTTAATTCTGTACTATGCTTAGCGGTGAGGTTCTCTCTATGTTCCCATCACATCATGTGCTCTGCTAAAGCCTTCTGCGAAATGTGTCCTACAAGATACCAGCTGCTGGTGACCGTCTCTGGATTCCCTCTGCCCTTAATGCATGTTCCAAGTATGTTATGAGAGTGGAAGCCAGAGGCTCTGGCACAAAGAGCTGCCTTTACAGCCTTCCCTGTGGCGGGGACTGCGAAGTCTGCGTTACCATGTGTTATGTGATGACTCAGTTCACCCCAATTTGCCCTTTGGGAACTGCTGTGAAAACTTCTTTTGTACAGTAAATCATGACAGCATTTGGCCTTCATTCGGGGGTGAATGCATGGTTTATATATTAAAGCCATTTCTTTTTTCCCTTTAGAAATACCATGTGGCATCAATTTGTTTGTAAGCACAAATCAAATGGCAGTTTAGGATCCTCCAGATGATCCAGAATATGCTGTATTAAGTTTTTAAAGGTTATCAGAGCAATGAAAACCAAACACTGAAAAAAATTAAGAAGCTACTTGAATCCCTCAGAATACGTTCATATACCCACAGACATCCTCAGATACTTGGAGAAAATCTGCTCTGAAACTTTTAAAAATGCCAGGGCATTAATAACACAGGTCAATAATTAATATCCTATTTAGAAATATGTACTTTTTTCCACATGTGTGTGTGCATCCACAGAACTGAAATGTGTTCCACCCAGCCAGCAGAATTTTATATCATTGGTCTTCAGCCACAGGTGAACTTAGAGTACAGAAAAAGGACCAGTGTCAATTTCATAGCTCCAACTTCTCAAATGTGTTGTATGTGGATAAATATGGTAATTCCCTGAGTAACTTGCTCATTAATGTCTCCAGCCCCCCAAGAAATATCCCAGGCTGTGCACTATGGGTTTCCAAATTGGTCCATCCAGCCATACTTGTGGCTCTTGTGGTTGGTCTGTGGCTTGAAACGTAACTTGCCCAGCAGTTCTGTTTCCAAAAATAGGCCCAGGAAGTTTGTGACCATGTTTGGTTTGTTCCAAAGGGGCTGCCATATATTTAATGAGGTTGTGAACATACACTAAGATTTGTATATGGCTCATCAAATAAAATACATCTTCAACCCTCTTTCACTTCAGTACGTGGTTTGGAATGGGCTGTTTTACAAGCACATGTGTTTATCATATGACTTTATTTGGGGACAAATAATCACTTCTTACGTTTAGGATACAGATTCTGAATAGCTTAACACTCTGCTTCATTCCTCCCAAAGTAAGAAAAAATTTTAAGCTGGGTAGTCCTTCTTTCCTCTTATTCCTGGCAGGTTTCTCTGGATGTTAACATGTCTTATTTAACTCAAATGTGCCATTTTAGCAAGGTAGGGAGATAAAAAACCTGTGGCTTAAAGTCCCTTTTCACCCAGAAAGGCGTATAACTAATGTCTTTCTGTGTGCCGAGGGGAATAGGAAACCTCTTATCAATGACGTGCATTTATGAGCGCAATGTGCGCTGCTGGTCTGTGCACCAGACAAGGAGCCAGGAGACCTTGATCTCCCTCTGTTGCTCAACCGCTCTGCGACATTAGGCAAATCATTTACCTCCTAGGTCACTGGCTTCTTTTATTTTTCTACAAAATATCTGCCCCTCGCACATAAAAAGAAGGCATTGTGACTAATATTGATAATAGCTATAAAATGCATTTTTCTTCTCTAAGTCTCTATCATAACATTTAGAGCAACAGAGGTGGTCTTTTACTAAATGAACCTTGGTAGTGGTTAAATAACTCACCCAATATCTTCCAGTTTACTGTATAATGTAATAAGCCACATTCTATGAATAAGCCGAATGGATAAAATGTCTTTCATTTGATGATTCAGATGCAATCCAATAAAGCAGAATATTCCATAGAGTTTATTTCCTGTAATTGTAGGAGATAAAATTGATTTTCTCATTTTTTTTTCCTACTGTTTGCGACAGTGACTGATTGTGAGAGAAGACTAGAAATAGAATTTGTCATGAAATTTGAACCTTCACAAACCTCATGGTACTTCCTTTGAAAAAAAATGTAGAGCTGGTAGTCTGTATGAAATTCTGATGCGGACTCTTCCTTAGAACCTTACAAGAAAAGAGAAAATGTGTGAAATGGAGATTGCACAATCTTGTCTTGAAGCAGAAGACTCATCTGGAAGCTCCTGGCATTTCCTCAATAAAATTCAAATGATATTGAAAAAGTTAATGTGGTCCCTTTGGCGTCCCCTTGGTCTGGGTCAAGGATTCGGCCAGCGAGCCACTGCATTCAGGGGCTGGGGCCAAGGATTTGACTGGCACTGCTGGTGGGTTGAGTGGGTGAGTTACATGAGCAAATAAGTATGCTGAGGATAATAGAGCCAGGTACTATTTTTGCAACTTTTCTGTAAAGTTTTACAGTATGTCAAACTAAAAAGAAAAATAGAAACAGTTAATGTGGTTAAGAATAATAGTTTTACCAAAAGCATACCTTATTTTACATTTATCTCATATGGAACATTATATATACAAATATATATACACACATACAGATTTATGCTATATATTATCTTTATGTTTTTCATATGTGCATACATTTATAGCTATGTTCTTATCCTTCCAGTTTCTCTAAGATTCTGATACATTCCAGAGCAAAAGAAAAAAACCTTACAAAGCAGATCAGTAAGACAATAAAAAGGAAGACTTTTGAAAGTGTAAAAGATTTATTTCAAGTCTTAGCAGTTAGAACGTAGTGGTCTAAATGAACCATCGATGATGGATTCGAGGAGCAAATTAGGATACAGTGAAAAGAGAAATATATTCAAGTTTGTGCTGATTTTTGAAATATCACTCAATTAAAACTTTCTCTAGTAAAGATGAGTGCATTAGTTAAGGCTGCTTAAGGGAAAGTCTGATTTGTTTCCTGGCTATTAATGAATGCTTTATGTGACTATTTACTCCTCTATGAAATAAAAAGAGAGCTGTTCCCACAGCAAAACCCCAATAGTAGATGTTAATATTTTTCTTTTTTCCTGATGGAGGGCTTAATATAAACTTTATATTTCTCTCTTAAATCATCAGAAACAGAATTGGGGAATTTTTTAGGGGATGCATTTGCTCTCCAAATTAATTTCATCTATTCAGAAACTATAATTTACAGTTAAAGTGCTGAATCCAAGTTAATTTTCCTTTTTAAAATTAGGTTTTAAATAAATGAAACAGTATCCAATGTGTTTCTGACATAGCTCATGGCACACGATGCTCTTCACTTGGCCACAGAAACACGAGGTCCCTGCCCTGAGGTGACACCTTCTTCAAGAGGACGTACCCTGTACCAGCTGCCTTACAATAAGGTATTTCTGCCATTGGCTCGCAGATTCTATTTTGAAAAGGAGAATTCTGCAGAAAGGATGCTCTGTTTTTTATTCATAGTTAGAATGATCCATAAAAACAGCGCGGACTTTCCTTCTCGCTGGATGGAAGAAGCTGGAGCAGGGCATGAAAGCTGTACTTATTAGTCAGCAAAGATGCTACTGCCCGGCGAAACAGATAAAGGCCTTATGGATATACTGAAGCTGTAAGAGTCTTTGAGACACAGTGTTTAAAGGGCTGTTTGTCTCTGATGGAAAATTAATGAAACTGTGAAAGCAGTGTTAACAGGAGGTATCCACTCCAAGACACTTATTAGCATGGCATTGTGTGCAAAAGCAGCTCTTAAAGCAAGAACACCTTTGGGAAACTCACTCTTCCCCTTTGAACCTCATCTTCAATTACAATGTGGTTACTACGAAATAAAGGACTGCTAGCTTCTCTCTAGACTGTGCTTCTGAGGAGCACACAGCGCTACAGCCCGTCAAGGTCTAAGATAGTGACCGGATTCAATGGGAGGGAAGATGACAGGAGTGGCGTAAAGCTCATTGGCAACAAACTTTATCAAACTATCCAGAAATATCGTATTTTCAATCTGAAGACTATGTGGATTTTTTAGTTTAAATGTCAGACTTATTTTTGCTTTTATATTTCAAATACAATCTAGGAATATTGTTAAAGGAGAACATCTTCACTTCTCTTATTGCATACTTTGTCCTTTTAAAAACTTTTACTAACAAAATCTTGGATTCAGAGTTATTAGAAAATTTCTTCTTCAAGGTATTCTTCTTATAGTAGCTCTGTGTGAACATAAGGCATGCATGTACACATATAGACAGACATAGATCCAGAAATATAAAACAACATCAACTGCAATGCTTTGTAATACAAATAAAAATGTAATGACCATTTTATTAGGAAATGCTCTAATAACAAGGAGAGATCCAACGACGTTTCCCTTAAACATACTCCTATATACTACTTTTGTTAATAGATTTGCTGTTGTTCCCACATACAACACTCTTATTTTGCAGATATTTTAAAATGTGACTCAGGAGGTTTTCTGTGGACTAGGAGATTTCACTTAGGTTCTTCACAAACCTATTGTTCAGGAGCCCTTGAGGGATTTAGGTTTTGCTATCGTTTTGGGTCATTTAAATCCCTAGTGAGATCTGACAATGGCCTGACTTGTAGAAAATTCCACCCTTGATGGATCACCTATTTAGGAATTTCTGGAGGACATCTCACAGGATTTCTCTCAGGTTAGATTTCCTTGCATAAAACCTGGTCTTCCAATTGAGAACTTGACAGGGGCCTAGCACTTCTGGTCTGGAGAATGGGCAAAGATGAGGAGGAGAGAGGCAGTGATTTTCTTCATGGATAAGAATTTCTGCTTCCTTAACAACTCAGTGCAGAGAACCACACAGATATTCAAGAGATGTGAACCATAGCAGAAGTCCTATATTTAGGAGAATCCCACACTGCTGGCTCTGAGAAGCAGGTGAGAAGGAAGTGGCTCCATCAGTTGGTGCCGTAAGTACGTAAGCCAGGTTGATGCATAAAGATAAAATCGCCATTGTCACACCAATGCTGGTGGTGTGCCGTGAAAAGATGTAAAGGCAACAGGAAACCAATCACTTCCCTTGAGGAACCTATGTGCCACCAATGGTTCAAGGCGTTAAAAACTATGTAAGCAGAGAATAATTATAGGGCAGCATTTGAAACACTGTTAAAGAACGATGGTGGGTGTGGGAGTTGGTCAAGTAAGTATTGGGAGAGCAGCATAGCTGCTGTTGGAGATTTGTAATGCACATTAACATATTAATGAAATCGAGAACACTCTTCAAATTTTCCTTTTGCATTTCCCAAACATTTTAATGTTTAACTTATTTTTTTAATATAAAGAGGAACACACAAGGGAACCATAATATATTAGGGAACCCTAATATAAAATAATATAAAGTGTAATACACTAAGTGTTAAGTGAATCCAGAAATACTGAAGGAATACAGAGTAAGAGAATGTTAAGAATGGTCAAAATTCCACTCTGTTGATTATATACTGTGTGTCAGGCACAGTGGATGTTTTACATGTAATAACAAGAAACATACATTGAGCAATTACCGTGTCAGCCACTGTTGTAAGCACTTTATATTCATTATTTGATTCAATACTCACTTTATCCCTGTGAGGTACATATCGTTATTATCCCCATATGATGTACGAGAAAGTGAGGCCTAAAGAGGTTAAATGACACTTAGCAAGAGGGTAGGCCACTTGATCCCAATCTATCGGGAAAGATAGCCATATGTACAACTAACCATAACACAATGTGTTACGTCCAATGTTAACATGATGAACACGAAGGAAAAAAGTGAAGTTTTTGATTTAACTGATGGGAGAGTTGTCACAAGAGAAGATATTCGGGGTTGGTCACAGAGCTAATAGCTTCATTACGCATGACCTGCTGGAAGATGGAAAAGGGATAACAAAAATATCACCATTTCTTCCAGAAACAAGTTCATAGGAGAGTTTGGAAAGGTTGCTATTATTCATTTGGGAAGGTTGCTATTATTCTTCAACTTGTAAAACAAACGAAACAGAGTTTGTTGTTGTCTGAAAGAAATAGACTATATTCAAAATAAGTGTTGCCTGATCATGTTGAAATGATGGTGTGCTTTTTTCAAACGTTGGCTCCTAATACAAAGATTGTAAGGATTCAGTCCATTGGATAAGATGTTGTTTTTAGAAATGATCTGCCTTCCCTGTTCATTCATATCCAATTTGGGGAAATGGGAAATTATTCTGGAATCTTTTTTCTCATTATGGTTTTGATGTGAAATTCATTTCGTGGTTGCTGAGCATCTTGAAAATACAGTGGATGATTGCAACTACATATTTTTCTCTGGTGATTTTAATACAACTGCTCAAATAAATGATAAAATGTTTTAGATTGCATGCTCTTTATTTCACTTGTCTTAATGCTAAATTTACTTAGTGTTTTCAGCAGGAATTATGTTTTAGAATATAAAAATAGTATTCTAAAAGTCTATGAAATGTGGATAATTTAGAAACATATAGTTTATAAAAATGCATAAGCATGGTTTGAATGTATAATAATAAAAATATTAAAAATATTGATTTTTATATTACTTTTCTCCTCTATTTAATCTTTTCTGCCCCCACTAATTACTCTAAATATGTCTTGAGGTAGGTAGAAATAAGTTAGCTATGTTTAAATTATAATTAAGTTTTGGTCAGGACCTAGTAGAAAATAACATTTGAAAAGGAAGTAGAATTGTGGCTTCTAGATTTCCATTTTCAGGCCTTACAGGCTAGGAAGCAACTATAATTAACTATTAGAATAACATCCATAAATCAAATCCATTTCAAAGAGAAGTTTATGTTTTTATGACTTAGGCAGCCTTTCCAAAGTTTGAAAATGTCTTTAAAGTTACTTTACCTGGAAAAACATTTTTATCAGACTCAACAATTTTACTCACATTTTCTACAGGTGTGGTTATCCAAGTTGTGATTCTTCCTAAAGCAGAATTTAAAAGACATGCAGGAATAATGCTTTAGGACACTATTTCCACTTTTATTGAAAAAGTCCATTTCCAGAATAATTCTTTCAGCCGTGTCTAACATTACTTTGGGTCTAGAGATCAGAATCAAGATGGAAGAGATACTTCCAGTAAATTTCATCCAGAAAATGTAGGTCTTGAAATACTTTGCACTAGTTTTCAAACAATTAAAACAGTGAAGTGCATGGTCTTTGGTAAATACATACATTTCCAACTCATAGCAAGCTAGTTGCTCCTCGTACAGAAAATGTAGCTGAATATTGGCAGTTGTTTGAGAATGCCTTAACCTATCTTCCTGCAGACAAGAAAATGCTGGCTGGCTGAGAATATTGCATTGGAACAGTGTGTAATGGCAGGCTGAGAGCTCTCACCTTCTCGGCTGTCCAACACAGCAAGGGTGTGCTTTGCTTATTTAATGATGACCCCAGACTGAGAGAGACAGACAGAGAAAGACAGTTAGAGATAGAGCACAACAGTGCACACAAGAAATTAGAATTAAAAAAGAACACAACTGTTTCCTGAGTTAAACGGAAAGGCCAGAATGTAAGTTTGAAAATGGAGTGTACATTGAAAGGTTGTAGGAAATTTACATATAACAACATCAAGTAGTAAAAAGGAATTAGGGTTTCTTTGTTGACAGCAAACTCAATAAACCAACAATAAAATGAGGTGTCCAAGTGCTTGCTTTCTGTCGTCTTGGTTAATGTAAGATTAATCAGAGAAGAGTGCCTAAAGAATAAAAGATGAGAATATTCTGGGAAAACACATTTGGTGCATTGTGTTCAGTTCTTGTCAGCACATGTTTAGAGCAAGAAGTATACACTAGAGCTTATCAAGGAGAGACCGCCGGAATGGGTGAGGGGTCTAGAATCAATATTCTATTGATTTAAAAAGGTGAGACTATTTGTTTAAAAAAGTGAGGACTAAGGATGCAACAACTGTGTTCAGATATATGAAGAATTCTTTCTAGAGAAAAGATTAGGCATATTCCTTACAGTGCTCTTAAGGAAGCAACAGGAATAATAGGCCAGAGCTGTAGACAGCAACATTTTCATGTCACTCAGGGCAGTTTTTTAAATTGTTATTGCCATTCATCAATGGAATAATTTGCCTTGCAAAGGACAGTATGAGTTTTGCATTACTAGAAATATTCAAAATAATCTTTACAATTTAGTTTGCATTTTCATAGAAATCTTTCTAAGAATATGTGGTTTGAAAATAGAGAGCCACAAATAATATGACTCAAACAGGACAGAACAGAGGTATTATACAATATTGCTCTGCTTGTTGTTATCTGGATGTAACATTATCAAGAAAAGAGGAAAGATGGAACAGTCTGGTTTCAGGGGGCTTCTAGAGTGATGGAGTGCCTGAAGTGGAAGTCCCTGCTTTGTTTACATGATGTAAGGTTTAATAAATAAGGAGATGCTCATCTGGGATGCTGCGCTGGTTGTCATGTAGCAGGTAAGGTTGCGTATCTCATTCTCTAGGTAGAACTTTCTGTTACCAGCACGTGACATGGAAGTTCTCTAAAGTATCATTATTGGCTGTGTTTGTTTTTGCATTTTGTCCTATTTTATAATGTCTATGGTCTTATTTATTTATTTATTTTTTTGAGGAAGATCATCCCTGACCTAACTACTGCCAATCCTCCTCTTTTTGCTGAGGAAGGCTGGCCCTGAGCTAGCATCCGTGCCCATCTTCCTCTACTTTATACGTGGGACGCCTGCCACAGCGTGGCTTGCCAAGCGGTGCCACCTCCGCACCCGGGATTCGAAGTGGTGAACCCCAGGCCTCCGACAAGCGGAAACGTGTGCACTTAACTGCTGTGTCACCAGGCCGGCCCCTGTGGTCTTATTTTTAGTTATAAAGAAGTTTTCTGAGGTTCTCAAGAATATCTTATATTTACAGCGTTCCCAGGCCACCATTGTCACTGGAGTATTGTGCCGTTGGATTATTTCTTCTTCCTCCACTTCATATTAACTCGATGACTATATCTGATACTTTAAAGCACTACGTAAATTCAAGTAGTAAATGCAACTTCTGGTCTTACTGGATACCATGTACATCAGGCTGAATAAACCTAGGAATTTTGTTACAATCATGTCATGCCTAATGATGACCTACTCAGCCCTTGCGAACATCATTTAGTTACTCATTTCAGCACTGATTTTTCTCATGCTTTTCTTCATGGCATCTAAACAGCTCTCACACCTCTCCTTTTCCTGAGGTGGAATGTTGTATCAAGCAAAGATGCTCTGCTTACTGGATTCATAATGCTGCACTCTGCCTCAAATTCTTTTGAAAACAATTTGGGGTATCAATACATAAATAACGCCATGCTTATTTTTAATCAAAATCACTTCCTTCATAGAAATCATGTGTTAAACCAATTTTCACTAAAAATTATTTTAAATGCCTTTGTACAATAAAGAAAATATTACCAATGCTCTGTATCAAGAATACAATTTGCCCTAAACAACTTTTCTATAGAAGTAGAATTATTAACAAGAGAACAATAAATACATATAATTTCAAGGTCTAACCATAAAAATGGAAATAAGGTACCAGTTTTTTAAGAATAAATTATTTTCACTTACACTGTGATTATGAGATTTGTTTTGGAATAAAACTTCTCTGCAACTAAGATCAAATTCATTTATTCACAACAACTGCAATATTTTTTGGCTAAAAGTTATATTAGACTCTTCTAAAATCTCTTTTTGCCTTCACTCGAGTAGAGGCAAATTTAATTTTTCCCAGAGCATTACCAATTTTCTCCTACCTCTCTTTAGCACATCCCCATTTTCCACGAGATATGCACTTTAATATTTTCTGCTCATCATTATAAAAACTTCCAGAAATGGCGTTTAAAAAAATTACACTGGCCCATTTAACTGCACCTCTAGCAACTGTAAGAAATTACACAAAGAGATACATTGGTTACTCTGGAAAAGGTGGAATGTTTAACTCATTGGATTTGGTTTCATAAATACTAATAATATTTTTAAAAACATTATTAGAACACTTATTCCGTCTACTTTGTAATATACTTTTTTCTTCCTTTTAAAACTAGGCTTTATATAGTCTCATTTTTAATGTCTCAGTTGAAGGATCTTTCATAAGCCCTTAAAAGACATCCTGATTTGAATTACTCTTGCTCAGAAAATTATTTCTGATGTTTAACTTATATTCTCCTTTATTCAATTGTATCTCTTCAGACTATCTTAGAAAAATTAATTTTTTCTCGTAATTTCCCCCTTAAATCATTGTAGGTAATCTCAATATTTCATCTTTCTTAAGCACACAGCGCTGTTTAAATTTGCAGAAAATCTGAAGGTGACTAGGATTTCCTTCAATTTTTCATTTTTGTTAAAATGATGCAGAGGTTCTCATTTAAGTATTGTATCTTAATCTCATAAAAAAGGTAAGAAAATCCCATAGGGCCTTTAGAATTTGTCAATTTGCTGGTTTATTTGATATTTCCATTTGATGTCTAAACCACATCTCAAAATTATTATGCTCAAAATGGAGCTGTTGATTTTCCTCTCGAAGCTTGATCCCAAAATAGAAACCTGGACATCTCCCTTTAATCCGTCCTTTTCCTCAGCCACCTCACATAATTGATCTAATATAAATCCTCTTGTTTGTAACTCCAAAATGTAATCTGAATACATCCACATCTTTTGTATTTCTGCTGACATCACCCTTGGACAGGCCACCAGTGTTTCCTGCCTGGGTTTTGAGAATAGTTTCCTATCTGGCTTATTTTTTTCCATTCGCATACGCTTTCTAATTGATCTTTCACAAAGCAGCCAGGGTGATCTTTGTAACTCAGGGTCAGATCATGTCACTATCCATATTAAATCTTTCCAAGACTTTCCCATTGCACCTAGACTAAAACCTGACTTGCTTGGTTTACCAGCTCATGTCTATCTTTCCAACCTCATCTAGTATCACACGCTCATTCTCTGAGCATCCCCATCATCCCAGCAGTAGCACATAGTGCTATGCTCCAGCCACAGTGGCTTCCAAACCAAATATTTTGTGCATCAGGGTCTTTTTACTTTCTATTCTTTGCGCCTAGAATTCTCTTCCCCATGTTCTTCACAGGGCTGACCTTTTTTCCTTCTTTGAGTCTCAGCTTAAATGGCACTTATTTAAGCAGTCCTTCCCTGTCCACCGTAACAAAAGGCGACTTCTTTCTCACTATCTTATCACCCTGATTTCATTATAACACCTCTCACAATCAAGAATTATCTTGTGTAATTTCATTATTTTTTATTTCTTTTTCCTGCTCGCAGTAGAATATAAGCTCCAGTGCCATAATTAGCCATTTCTCCAAGGAACTCTGGTTCCTTTTACAGGGAAATGGTATTTAGAAACCATGATCTGGGCACTGGATGTGCATATTCTTATTGACGTATCATTATCTCCAACCCCTCCCAGTGGGTACAGCTATATACAACCATTTATCTGTCATATATTTATAGGTCTCTCTATTATTAAAAACCATGGCCTATATCCTTCAAAAGTGTCAAGGTCATATACGACAAAGACTGAGGAAGTATTCTACATTAAAGGAGATTAAAAAGATATCATGTCTAAAGGTAACGTGTCATTTTGGAATGGCTCCTGGATTGGTAAAAACTTACAGGTTTTATATATAGTATTGTATTGGCAGAACTGATACATTTTGAATATGGGCTGTGGATTAGGTAATAACAATGTATAAATGTTAAGTGTCTCAATTTTGTGTTGTGGTTATGCATGGGAGTGTCCTTGTTCTTAGGAAATAAATACTAAAGCATTAGTGATAAAAGGGTACCATGTCTGCGGCTCACTCTCAAATGGTTCACAAAGAAACATACACATACCTCTCTGCCCCTCTCGCTCTCTCGTCTATCTATTGAGAGACTTAGAGAAAGAGAATAAATTACTAGCAAATGGGGCAAATTATAAATAATTAAAGGGTGTATGAGAGCTCTCTGTTTTACAACTTTTTAAACATGTTTACACAAAAAAAAATTTACAAAAAATTGTCAAAAAGTGCAATATGGTTGGATATTTTTATTTTTTGTATTGCCAATGCCTTGAATGAATGAATACTGAAATTGCTTCTTTTCCCTTTACCAAGTAAAAAGTAAATGAAATAGCCTGAATTGAATAGCAGCACGTGCACCAGGCAGGAACAGAAGTTTTCACAAAGGAAATGAAAACAAGACGTATTAATATAACTTTATTCTTAATTAAATGGGTTTTATAACCTCTTTATGCCACCATTACTAGGCCATCAGGTGTAAAACCACATAGAAGAATATTATGTCTTAGTTTTTTTTCCTCTCAAAGAAAAAATCTTCTAAACAGCTTAAACTTGCCTAAAGCAATTTCAAGATGACCCAACTCTCCCCAAGTGACTTCTCAAATTCTTAAGCTATTATCTTTCGCTCAAATCCTTTTTCTAACTTTTTCCCATTTACACCAGCCATATAATTGCTAAGCTAAGGTTCCTATAGACTATCTCTATCAAAGGATCAAGATACGGAATGATAAACCTCTTAACAAAAACTTAATTCTGATTCTTTCCCCAGATTAAGGTATCTTAGCAACCTGTGAAGCATTTTATCTACTGATTCGATCATTTTGAGCCTTTGTGGAACCCTTGAATTGACCTTATATCTGTGTGTTTCCCCTCTTGTTGGTTTTGTTGGTCCAGGTTACATAAAATGAGATTGGCAAACAAGAAGCGATGTGACCACATGTCTAAATGTATTTAGCCTTTAACACAAAATTGGTTGTTTATAAACTTATGAACCAGAATCTTTATTCCTGTTCTCTGTCTCCTGGCAGTTACAGCTCTAGCTCTGCTCCATGGGTGGCAGTGATGAGGAATAAGAGCTTGGTTTTAACTAACACAGGATTTGAAATGAAAGAAGGGTCAAAGCTAAGCACAGCCAGAGTTACTCCAGCTATGGAAGACTGAGCTGTGAGGCAGGCATTGCAGTTTGACTTTCAAGAGAATGTTCTTGGCTACACTACTGCAAGATGGCAGACTAATTCTAAGAGGGCACCCAACCTCTCCAGACAAATTCAAATATTCTGGCTTTGAGTCCTAGGAATACTAGCTGATGGGATCAAAGAGCTACTGTCAATGGTATTGAGAAATTGCTTGTGATACGAGCAACTACGTTTACCATTTGTAACACTTCCTTCATCTTGCCTTCTACCTCACTGGCCACTCCAACTCAGTCTCAGCCATGAGTCCTCCGCATCTTACCAGCTGCGTGGGAGGGTTGTACACTCAATCTTTCACCCTCTTTTTTCTCTGTCTCTTCTCATTCACTAACTGACTGCATTCACTCCCATGGTCTTAAATATCATCCATTCTCTAGACACTCTCAAATTCTTTTTTCCTGTAGCCCCGCCCTCTCCAGACTTGGATTCCAGACTCCTATTCAGAGACCTTCTCATAGTTTCCAGGTGGATATACGTGATAGGTTTCCAAAACTTACTAAGTCCAAAACAAACTCCTGATTTTAATTCCGAAAATCTGCGATTCCTTCCACAGATTCACAGCTTCAGTAATGGGCAACTCCATTCTTTTGTTACTCAGAACAAAATAATTCTTGACTGTTTTCTTTCTCTCACATCCCACATGTAATAGTGTTAGCAAATCTGGAGGCAGTGCTTTCAAAATATCCAAAAATCAGACTGCTTTTCATCGTCTTTGTCATTATCACTCTAGTCTGAAAAATAAGATGTCTTGTCTGGTTTATCGAAATAGTCAATCACTGTTCTCCCTTATACTGTCCTTGCTCCTATAGTCCACATTGGCCACAGCAGCCAGAGTGATCCTTTTAAAATATAGGTCACATGATGTCACTGTGTCCTCTGGTCAAGTGCTTCTGATGGTTAATCCATACTGTTCATGGCTTAGAAGCCCTTGCCTGGTGTGGTCCCCCACCTATCTGATCTATCCACTACCACAACCACAATTTTCTCCACCGTAGTCTCACTGACTTTTTTGCTGTTCCTTAAACAAGCCAAGCATACTTCCGCTTTAGCACCTTTGAACTTGCTGGGCCCACTGCCTGGGATACAGTTTTCCCAGATAGATTGGGCTTCTACAGGTCTCTGCACAGGTGGCAGCTTATCAGAGAGAGCTTCCTAACCACACTTATCTAAAGGGGTACCACCTCCATCATTCACGTCACTACATGCTCCGTTTCCCTATTTTACTTTTCTTTTTAGTACATATCACCTCTTATCGTGTTATTTATTCATTTATTGCTTATTTTCAATCTCACCAAAATATCCATGGGAGAATGCAGAGACCTTGTCTGCTGCTTTGCTCTATACCTAGGACACTGTCAGGTATAAGTAAATACTCACTAAATACTTGTCAAGTGAATTAATTACATTTTTTTCTATGCGGAGGAAGCAGATATAATAAACTACAAACCATTTCAAGTTCGAGACCCCATTCTAGAATGGGTAATTGAAATAAAGATGTTCAATTATTGAAGAAAGGATGTGAATTACTCGTTATTTGTGTGGCCTCCTTTAAGCCCATCTTTAAAATGCGGACAATGATACTTGCCTGGTCTAGTGCAAAGGGTTGCTATGAGCATTAAATGAGATAGTATCTAGGAAGCATTTGGGTTCTACCCAATATTTCAACATCCAGTCTTTATATGACCATTTTGTGCATGAGAAGTTCTTAGTGCTTCACTGAATTTTGGACGTTTTATTTTGCCTACACTTTTCTGCCCAGTAAAAGATAACTTAACATAAACTTGGAGGGTTTCTTTCTAGAAAACATAACTATTTGCTTTGTCTTATGTGCATTATTATCAATAACCTAGATGAAGATTTGAAAATGTGTTAAATTTCATAGATACTAAAATTCTGGGAATAATAGCTAATTCACTGAATTATGAAATTAATGTAGAAAAATATTGATGAGCTCGACCATGGGCCAAGATAACATGCTGCACAAAAGGGAAGAGAGCTACACTTTCAGCATCATGCTAGTCATTTTACATATATTATTTCCTTTATGCCTCACAACAAAACTAAACAACTAGACAGCATCATACTCCTATCTAAACATTGAAACTGAGTCTCAGAGAGGTTAAGTAACCTTTTTAAGGTCACAGAGCTAATACAATGTAGACAGGCTGCAAGTGGATAATTCTCTAACTTTGAAGTTGATGCTCTTTTCATTATGCTGTTAAGATTTTCTTGAAGAGTATAAAATAAATAACAGTCCGATTCAAAATGAAGGTTAAATAGCAACACAGATAAAAATCGATATTACCCTTAAGCCATTTGATATGGCTGCCAAAGAATGACTAAACTAAATCTTAGGTTGCGTTACTAGATTGATGCATCCATAGAGACGGAGATGATACCCTAGATCAACACTGTGCTGGTCAGATCATTCTAGAATTAGGTTTGGATCTGACTGTTATACTTTAAAGGGTATAGAAAGACTGAAAATTACTCCAGGGAAAGTAACCAGGATGACTAAAATCCTCACAAAATATCTTCAGAGAAATGGTTGATGGATGGGGATGTGTTAACTGCAGTGGGAGGGGAAAAGAGTTGGAAGTTACTGACAGTCATATAGACTAGAAATTTCAGTCACTCAATATGGC
Organism: Equus przewalskii; assembly: GCF_037783145.1. Taxonomy (NCBI): domain Eukaryota; kingdom Metazoa; phylum Chordata; class Mammalia; order Perissodactyla; family Equidae; genus Equus; species Equus przewalskii. Next base: position 10,401,432 of record NC_091838.1, read on the forward strand.
TTCAAAAATAAAATGCTGTGAGTAGAAGCTAAGTTTCTCAGGTAAAATACACTGCTTCACGGATTACTGAGTTCTCTGTTACTGGAAGAGTTTAAGGGAAAAAAAAACCCAGACGATGGTAGGGAAGTTTTAAGAGGAATTCAAGTACCAAATAGGAGAGTGAACTAGATAACCATGGGGTCTCTTCTGACACTTGGATTTCATGCTTTGTTAGAAAAGACCTTCTCTTTGCATCCACCCATTAGCGGGTTTAGGAACAGCAATTAGATAGCTATCTCATCCTACTTATAATGATGAAAATTTACTTAATTAAAACGTTATCTGGATCTCAGCTGAGGCCTTCTTGCTCCCCAAAAGCAGGATGAAAAAGACTTGAACCCCAAATGCTATGTCCTGAGAAATTCCCGACACTGTGTAGAGTGAATGGTGAGAGGAGAAGGCAGATAAGGAGCAGAGATTTGCATTCTGTGTATTTCCAGGTCTCTGAGCCTAGAACTGAAACCATATTTTCTCAGCAAAACAAAACACAACCAAAAATATTCCCGCAGACATTAGTGGATTTAGTGAAATTGAATACAATTTAAAGGAGAGTCAGTGGAGAGGAGGCAAGGTTTATGCTGCAGCAAAGAAACTAAATTAGGCAAGAGGTATGTGTGATTTTAAAATGTCTCTGGGCCACTCAGCCACAGGGGAATACCTCTGGCCCTTTAATCCGTGTTGGGCCATCCTCATAGAACCCAATGGCTCTTCTGTCTTCTCCTTCCTCCCCAAGCCCATCTCTCCTTCTCATTTCCCACCTCAGAACCGCCCTCTGGAACTCCAATTCTTTCCACTCTTGAAGGTCAGCTTCCCCCAGCACTTGAACTCTGAAATCTAGCTCAGACCCACCATTCAAACCCAAGCTTACCAAGGCGCTCAGGAGAGTAGAAGGATCTGCTAACGAGAGAAATCATCATCCTCAGAAAGAGAATTAGTATTAAAAAGCCATTATTAATTTTTCAAATTTTGTTATTTTAATTATCGTACATTAAAACTGATTTTTAAAAATACTAAATATCCGAGGAAAGTTCTTGTCAAACCCAATACTCCAAGATTAGATAGAAAGAGGCAGCATAGCATGGTGATCTGGAGGCAAATAGACCTTGTTTCCATCCTTGTTTCAACTTGACTGTGCTACTTTGGGCAGCTTATTTACCTTCCCTGATTTTTTATTCTCTTATCTCAAAATGTGATTAACAGCAATGCATTCCTCACGGTGTCATCTGGGTTAAATTAAATAATACATATAGAGCCCTGAGCACACCCCTTGTCACGTGGTCAGTATTCTATAAGTGTTAGCCACTTATGAAGTTTCCTTACTCAAAAATCTTTTTAAATTCTCTAAACTGCAATAAATTTTTCGATGTCCACTGAAAATTTAGCTTGAAAAACTTTGAAGAGTGTACTAAGGACATTTACCACCAATATTTTTTTTCTGCCCATTGGTTGCCAAACTGGTGTGAAGATTTCTTGAAAATACACTGCAATGGTCTCTGTATCAAAGGCAATTTATTTGACTGGCAGAATGGTAGGGGAACTATTAGTAAAATACGTTTTACTAATTTTACAAGTCTCTCTGGGAGCATGACATCAAGATTCGATACTGTGGTCCTAAATAACAAAGTTGACCTTTGGCAAAATTGTAAATTAGAAATTGTTTAATTTAGCGTCAACATTCTTTTTGTTAACTCCCCATCTCAACCTAGGACAAAGCTCCAGCCCCGTGCTCTCGGATATGATAGCCACCATCACATGTGGCTATATATATTTAAATTAAAATTAATTAAAATGAAATAAAATTTAAAATTCACTTACTCAGTTGGACTAGCCACATTTCAAGTGCTCAAAAGCCATGTGGCAAATGGCTACCGTTTTGGAGAGTGTGCATATGAAACATTTCCATCATTGCAGAAAATTCTACCGGACAGTGTTGCTGGAGACTCGAATAACTTGTATCCTTCTTTGGTCTGGCACCTTCAAAACTACTTCCTGTTAAGTGTCACCACTGTACTGCCTTCTCCCTCCCTCCCTTTTCCTGTCCTTTGTCTTACACTATCAACTAATAGAAAGTCAGTTGCTGAGGTGCTAACAGGGAGAGAGCTCTGGGATCATTTCCAGGTAAATGAATGGCTAACCTTTCATCTCTTAAACAGTATCTTTCAGAGAGAGGTCCTAGGATGATGGCTACGATAATCAAATGGAACAGTTACTTAAGTTTGAGATTCTTAGATCTTCTGAATCCACATTTGGAACCAGCTCTCTCAGTCATTGTTATCAAATGGTGAAGTTCGAGAAGCATTGCTGAGAGGAAGAACCACTATTGGTATCCAGGTGCCAAGAACCTTGTAGTTGGATGTTAATCTGCATCGGAATGGAGAGCGATGCCAAGGTTAGGTCCCAGAGGAGATATTTTGGTAGAAGGATTATTGTTGCTTTTCAAATTATACAATAAGAGGCCATATATGTAGGCTCATCACAGACCTTATCGACCAGCATGGTTCAGTGTGATAAAGCCCACTTACCAATTAAGAGAATTAAAAAAAATTTTTGTTCTTGACGAGGTATTTTCTTTATTAGTGTTTTGGAATCATGTTTAACTTTTTTAATGCTTTCATTTTATTTTATTGTTTCTTTTATTGAGGTATAATTGACAAAATTGTAAGATATTTAAAGTGTAAAGTGTGATGATTTGATACACGAATACATTGTGAAAGGAGAAATCATATTAACTTTTGTAATTCGGTTTTATGTCATTTATAATTTTATTTTATGTCATTTAAAAATATCTCCTTGAGAAGAAAGGAATTTTTTAAAGAATTTTTAAAGTAAACTTTAATGAAAGAGGAAAAAACAGGGAAAAAGAAACAAAAACAGACATTAAATAAAATCAAAAACTGTTTTACTGACTAGACAAAGAAGAAAAAGTCAAAACCAGAAGCAAAACCAAACAGTGGGGAGTCCTCTGGTAAATCTCATCAAGGAAAAGAAAGAGAGCAAATATAATTAAACATTACTAAGAAGGAAAAAATATAAACATGGATACTGACAATATTTAGATGATTAAAAATAAGTCAATTTAGAAAAATCTTAAGCAAAGTTTTGTTTCACCAGTTATCAAGATGTACCATAAAGCTATAAAAATGAAAGCAGTGCAATTTGTCCCAAATTGACTAGAAGAATAGAATGGAGAACTTGGAAGCATGCCTTCGAAGATGAGGCAGCTTCCTGTAGGACAAACGTGGCATTGCTGAGCACCAGGGAAAAAATGGTGTGGGAAAAAAGTGACTATCCACTTGGAAAACTATAACATTAGACCCTTAACTTAGACCATAATACAATTTCAGATGAATTAAAATCCTAAATGTGAAAACTCAAGCCAGTAAAACCATCAAAGGAACCAGAAGCAGTTAAAAGAAATATTTTACCTTCCCTTCACCAAACCTATCAATTTGTCTATCTCTGTGTCCCATATTCTGGCTAAATGGATGAAGTCTTCCTGTTTCAAAGCCCAAGTTTTTTGTTTAATTATACACTGGATCCCCCCTCCTCTTGCTCCTCAAGTCTGAATCTCCTCTTTCTTCTATCTCAGCAGTTTCTCACCAATTTGATGAAATTCCTACAACACACAACATGCTGTAACAGCTTTCAGCTAATAAAAAGAAACCCACCTAGGATCTCCTGTTCCCCTTTCATTTCATTTCTCTCCTCCTTTAAAGCAAAATCCATTAAGAGTTGTCTCCGTTACTCATTTTCCATTCTCTCCAGTCAGGCCTGCATTCTGCCCATCTTTGGAGGCCACTTTTGATAAGATCCCAAAGACTTCCATGGTGCCAAGTTCAATGGCCCTGCTCAGTCCTCAGTCAGTCCTGAGTCTTCAGTCTCTCAGCAGCATTTGACACAAATTGATCACTTTTTACATTGGGTAGCACTTTCTTCACTTGCCTCCAGAAGTGGATTTACCTTGGAAGAATAAAGCTTAGGCTGCAAAGAATTAAGCATTTGTTTCTTTTTTTTTAAAAGAGGGATCTCAAAATTGTATGAACATCTGGCCTCTTAAAACACATTATTTGTACCTGCTTAGCTCCTATATTTCAACGCTCCTGATTTTTGCTGATGGGTAGTAGTTAAGAGCATAGGCTCTGGAATCAGACTAGTTGAGTTTAAAATATTGTTTATATTTTCTATATTTTTGAATTGTTCATATTTAAAAATGAAAGTTATTGATTTGTGTATAGTAATAAATAAATAAATAAAATGGCTTTTTGGGGAGAAATACAAATTATCCATTTCTGGAAAAATATAAATGACTAAATGGACTCAATAGGAGATATAAACCTTTACTGAAGACTAAATTTTTTAAAAAATGACTGAAAAAGTAGTCAAAGACCTATATTCCTTACCAACACACTCTTTCCACGAAGTAAAGATACACACACACACACACACACACATACACATATGTCCTCAGATGGTCTTACATATGAATTTGATCAAACCTTTAAAGAACAGATAATTCTTAGGTAATTTAAGTCTTCTTGAACATAGAAAAGTGGGGGACATAAATTCATTCTCTGAAAACAACATAACACTAACATCAAAACCAGGAGAAGAATAGAGAAAGTGGACAAGAAATAGAACACTCAGTCTTCAATCTAATTTATCAAGAGATGCAACATTTCTAAATGAAATATTAGTAGATCAGATAATGGTGATATATTGAAAATGTGATACTTTACAACCTAATAGGATTTATTGTAAGAACATAACTATGGCTCTACATTAATAAATCCGCCAACATAATTTAATTGTCAACTAAAAAGGAGAAAATAAGTACAATCATCTTAGAAGATCCTGAGAATATCTTCAACAATATTTATTCCTTATTTGTGAATGTTATTATTATTTATAAACTAGGTATGGGATGAAAATTCCCCAACTTGATGAAGAATATCTATCAGAAACCAAAAACAGCTATCAAAATTAATGATGCAACACTAGTAAATACGAAAGCTTGTGTAAGTAAAGGATGTCTGCTTTCACTTGATATTCAATATTGTTCTGTAGGTCTTAACTAGTACACAATGAGACAAGAAAAAGAAACAAGATTATTATCAGAAAGGAAGAGAAACATTTATTATTATAGAAAAATGACACAGTAAGAGAGCTTAGTCAGTTACAGGATAAATACACCACACAGGTCAATAGCTTTCCTATGATCCATGAATAACCAATCAGAAATGTAATAAAAATAACCAAAAATATATGAAAATACTTAAACCTATATAAATTAAATGGTTAGTCTTTACTGAAAGATAAAAAAAAGAAGACCTGATTAAGCAGAAAGTCATACCAAGTTCTTAGTAGGTATTCTGTGATAGTGAAGAGATGCTAATTCTTCTGAAGATTAGTCTATAAATTCCACCTAACGAGTTGACTCTATCTCTAAAAACAGTCAAGGAAATTTTGCTACATGATAATAATGAAAAGAGAATTTCCTTATCCGATATCAAAATATACTGTAAGTAACAGTAATTAAATTATGTGGTCAGGTACAGGCAAAAGAGACCCAGAAAAATCGTGCACTTCTAGATGAGAATTCAGCAAATGAGAAAGGTGGCACTTAGAATCAGTGGAAAGGAAAACCATGCAAAAATCATATTGAGATAGCTATCTATGTATTTGGGAAAAAAATGGAATTAGGATGTTATATTATACCACGCTTAAAGTCCACAACAAATAAAATTATAAAAGTAGCACACACACAAAAAATGAAGATGAGAACTGTCTGAGTATAGTGTGAGCCTCAGAAAAATATTGGCAAGTATGACTACATAAAATTGAAAAGTGTCTACTCTGTAAAAGATCCTATAACATAATAAAAAATACATTTAAAAAATATATCTCAGATGTACATGAAGTAGCCATATATTCATGTTTTGAATTTAATTTACATGTATGTAAATATAAAATAATAAAATAGATAACATAAATATATTTGATATAAATTGGAAAAATATATTCTATATATATTTGATAAAATGATACTCTCTCTTATACAGAAATAAGTCCTACCTACAGAGTAACAAAAATTACAAAAATGGGAAAAAATGGTAAGAAGCAATTCACTACAGAAAGAGATTGAAGGCTAAAAAGACAGAGAGAGACCCTAAACATCACTTTTTTTCTTATAAGTACCTTTAAGTTGATTCCGACTCCTAGTAGCCCTGTGTACAGCAGAGTAGAACCCTGCTGGGTCTTTTTGTGCCATCTTCTCACCTTCCAATGCTGTATCAGACGATGCTTTGCTGCTATTCATAGAGTTTTCATTGCCAATCTTTTCATAAGCGAGTGGCCAGGTCCTTCTTCCTAGTCTGTCTTAATTTGGAAGCTCTCCTGAAATCTGTCCCTCATGGGTGACCCTGCTGGTATTTGAAATATAGGTGGCATAGCTTTCAGCATCACAGCACCACGCAGCCCCCACAGTATGACAACCCGCACATGGGTGGTGTGGTTCCCTGACCAGGAAACACACTTGGGCGGTGGTGGTGAGAGTGCCAAATCTTAATCACAAGACCACTAGGGCTGGCAAACCTCACTAATGACAGATAAGTGTTAATGAAACAATAGTAAGGTAACTTTTTTTGTACATTAAATGAACAAGAAATTAAAATTCTGATAAAACACAGCGTTGGAACTTAAAATTTGAGAGCCAGACAGAAGGACGTATATTTGCCTATGAATCCTAGAGGGTTTTGTTCAGGAAATAGAAGGGACAAAGAGCCAAGTAACCAGAGACATTTTGAAAAAAGTAGTCACTTTAGCGGAGGAATAGGGATTCTCCAGCTCACAAACCAGGACCCCCGCGACACCCAGGAGCCTGAGACATAGAGATTTAGTCTGAGAAAAGACATTCTTGTCTCTTAACCCCAAGCAAGTTCTTGCCATCCGGTTGGACTACGACAGGATAAAATTAAGAACTAAAAACATTTTTTTAAAGGTCCGACTGACGGCAGTTTGAGCAAATGAGCCACCAGCACCAACAAAGAAAAAAGGTATGCGTGATTCACCATGAGTTTACTAGACTAGGAAAATTAAATCCGAAAATTTCATCCTTTCAAAAGCGCTGATTGTAGTAGCATCGTGTAGTGGTATTAACAAAATGCCGTCAGATTCATGCTTTTCCAAATTCTCAGTTTTGTTGCCTAAACTGAGAACAGAACAAAATTGTTGGCTCTGGTCTTTGCCTCACTCTCTGAGCACGTCTCCCCCCACGGCCACACTTTCCCCTCTTTGCTCTGCTCCTACTGTCCTGTCCTCTTTGCTCTTCTCTGAGTGGGCCACGGTCTGCCTGTGAAAGCTTCCTCCTTTAAAACAGCAACAACTCAATTCCAATGTAGATTGCACGTCTGAGTTAGGAAAAAGGACCCTAAGTCAGTGATGTAGAAGTTGTTTCATAATTAAAGATGACAAATTTCCTGGTTGTCAGTATAAGCACTCACATTACCGGAGCATGTCACTGTGTAAGTCCTTTCTCATTCGACATTCAAAAGGAAGGTCTGATTTTTATCCCCATAATATAGATGAGAAAACTGAGGAAAGCTAGGAAAATGTCAGAGCGGAGAGTCAAACTGTCTTCTTAACTAGTATTCTGTACTCATTCCTCCAAGATTATATAAGGATTGGGCTGATACGTGTATAACTAGAGGTCCCTTGCAGACCTATAGATTAAAAAAAAAAAACACAAAACAAAACTTTCAGGGTTTTCTTGCAATGGCTGGCATAAGGTTTTACTCATTCTTCATAAAAAAGAATTCTTTGTCAATGTACGCTCGTGCACACACACATACACACACTCACACACACACACACTGGAGGACTATCCATGTTTTCCCCCAAAGCTATAAAAAGGTTACCTAATCTAAAAAAAGATATTCGGCTTCACATCTTATGAGATCCTATATAGTTTTAATATCTGTCCTGCCCTGCAGCCATCTCCCAACAATAAACTATACATAGGAATCATAGTGTAAGGGGAAAATAAAGATATATAGTGACACCAATATGTGAAAGCAAAACATCTGGAAATTCAGTGAAAATATTAATAAACTCAGTGAAAAATTCAGTCAAACTTTTTGATATTATGTAGACAAAAATAAATGAATAGCTACCTCAGTTGAATACATAGTTTAGTATTGTTTAAAAATAAAATGACGAAGTGTTCTAACTATTGTTTCCAGATTATTCTTTTGTAAATATGACCATTTAATTTTAGCCTAAGGTCTATTTACACAAAGGTGACATATGTGTTATGAATGAATGTTAAAGGTTTTGCTCAATGGATTGTATTCTACTCAGAAGAGCAGTAAATTAGTTCTATATTACCAAGGCTTCTACTCCAAGAAGTATATTTAAGAATATTGGTTCGGGGATGATGTTATGTTTGTAGGATGGTTGTGTATGGTGGTCAATAACTCAAACCTCCTGATCATATTAAACAAATAGAATCTTCTAAATATACTCTCTTCCACTCCTGAAGGTGAAATCGAGCCAGCCCAGGGAGGTTTTGGCATATGGCCTTGAGGTTAAGAAGACAGCCAAGACAAAAGGAAATCCCAGAGATGGCCCCTGAAGATGGTACCTGCAGTGGCCTTGCAAAGAAGCAACTTGGAGGAGATATGTGAGAATTTGTCTGGAGCATCCTGTGGCCAGGTGGGCAGGGACCTACCGAGAGACAAAAGACTTGTGGCTCCATTCTTATTTTGTCTTTTGATTCTTTTTATTAAGGTAAAATACATATAATATAAAATTTACCATTTTAACCATTTTTAGGTATGCAATTTATGGCATTAAGTTTATTTGCATTGTTGTGTAACCATCTCCAGAAGTTTTTCATCATTCTGCACTGAAACTCCATACCAATTAAACAGTAACTCCCATTCTCCTCTTGCCTCCCCTCGGCCCCTGGTGACACTATTCTACCTTCCGTCTCTGTGAGTTTGACCACTCTAGGTACCTCACATGCTATAGACTGGATGTTTTTGTTCCCCACAAATTCATATGTTGAAATCCTCATCCCCAATGTGATAGTATTAAGAGGTTGACCTTTGGGAGGTGATTAGGTCATGAAGGCAGAGCCCTTATAAAAGAGACTCCAGAGAGCTCCCTTGTACCCTCTGCCATATGAGGACACAGCAAGAAGATGATTGCCTATGAATCAGGAAGCAGGCTCATGCCAGACACTGAATATTACAGTGCCTTGATCTTGCTTGGTCTTCCTAGCCTCCAGGACTGTGAGAAAAGAATGTTTGTTTTTATAAGCTGCCAACTCTATGGTATTTTGTTATGGAAGCCCAAGTTCACTAAAACATCACATAAGTAAGTGGGAAGATATAATATTTGTCCTTTTGTGTCTGGGTTGTTCCGCTTAGTATGTTTTCAAGTTTCTTCCATAGTATAGCAAGTGTCAGATGTCATTCCTTTTTAGGGCTGAATAATATTCCATTATATGGATATACCACATTTTTTTATCCATTCATCTGTTGGTGAACACTTGGGTTGTTTACAGCATTCGGTTACTGTGAATAATGCTGCTGTGAACATGGGTGTACAAATATCTATTTGAATCCCTGCTTTCAACTCTTTTGGGCATATACCCAGAAGTGGCATTTTTACATTTTAGAAATTTTTATTGAAATATAACCTTGGTGCAAAGATCATAAGTGTACAGCTTAATGAATTGTCCTTATGCAAACACACCCATGTGACCAGAAGGGAGATCAAGAGCAGAACCTTACCAGCACATGAAGCCCCACCCTCTTCCAGTCCCAGCCCTTCCCCAAGGGTGCCCAACCTCCCAACCTTTAACCCCCTAGATCAGTCTTGTCTGATTTTGGACTTCATATAAATGTAACATACAACATGTACTCATTTTTTTCACTCAACATTATGGTTGTGAGACTATAAAAATTATGTTTCTGAGGTTATCATTACATTTGTGAACTCTTAAAAAATCCATATTGTCACAATGTAGTTTTAGTTTGTCCATTCTCACTGATACATGATATTCCATTATACAAATATTGCATGATTTATATCCTCATTCCATGATCAATGAGAATTGTGCTTCCATTCTTAATTTTTTTATTCTTACAAAAATGAAAGTGGTTGAGAGGCCTTCTAAAGGGAATCAGGGTGTTGGTCTTCAGGTCCTACCACTTTTACTTCTGGTACAGCAAGAGAAGAAATCAATGAGGCAAGTATATACTTAATAAAAAAAGCAATCAATTACCATTTTTCTTTCAATCCATATTTAGGGCTCTCTTTGATCTGCCAGTATCCCCGTTCACCTGGGGCTCCGTGATGACTAGAGAAATTCTCTTCCCTTCTTTTATACTTCCCTTATGGGTACTTCTGTAGGTAACCTTGCAATTTTTCTTTTCCCTTGAATATCAAAATGTGATCCAATATTAGTTGTTCTATATTTTAATGTGAATTCAGTTTAGAGGCCTTGCCACTGAGGTTGCTGGAGTTGTAGTCCATGGAACTGAGGTGGGGTGGCAGCGAGGGGCTGGGAAGAAGAGCAGGTATCCAGCCTGAGTAATTGTCTCTTGCTTCTTTTGTCATAGACACAGGATTACTAACTCTTGGTATGTTCACCGGGCTCCTTTTGACTTAATTCTCCCTCCCCCAAACCTCTTCTGCACTCTGTCAGCACCAGACCAACAGATTTCAGGGTGATTCACCACTTTTTCCTATAAAATCCTCCTGAGAGGCTTTCTAGCCTGTTACTCTAGTTTCTGCAGCGCCTTTCCCCCAGCCCCTACTCCCACCCCCAGCGACTATGTTGAAGAGCTGGATATTTTCAAACTCATGATCCAGAACATCTTCTGCCTTAAATTATTTGTCCCTTAGGAATGTTTTTTTTGGATATATAGCACATGACATAGACCTACTGTTGGCTTTACCAACACTTATTTTGTATTTTGGATGATCAAGAAACTCCAATAATAGGGTATGGAATAAAGGGAGAATGGCTAAAAAGCCTCGAGCTTTAGAGTAAATTGCATGCAGAGCTCCTGCCTTTACAGGCTGCAGCAGTGAACTCTGCTCCTGTTGGTTCATCTTGTGTCTATGGCAGTGACGTTCTGTGCAAAGAACAAGGGTGCTATGGACCTAACTATGTCCTTTCTCCAAATTCATGTGTTGAAGCCCTAACCCCAATGTGACTATAGTTGGTGCTGGGACTTTTGGGAGGTTAATTAAGGTTAAATGAGCTCATAAGAGTGGGGCCCTAGTATTAATGGCCTTATAAACAGAGCAAGAGAAATTTCTCCTCTCACCACCTTGTGAGGACACAGTGAGAAGGTGGCCATCTGCAAGCCAGGAAGAGGGCCCTCACCAGGAATGGAATCTACAGGCACCTTGCTCTGGGACTTCCCAGCCTGCAGAACTGTGAGAAATACATCTTTATTGTTTAAGCCACCCAGTTTCTGGCGTTCTGTTATGGCAGCCCGAGCAGACTAACACAACGCATCTTACAGCCGGAGCTTTATGCCCTTGAAGGGGTCACCTCTGCTTTTTAAGACTCAATTTTCTAACTTATACATTGCAATAATAATCCTTATCACCCAAGTAGCTGGGAGGATCAGTGAGACAACATATAGAAAGGATGATGGATACAGAGTAAACCCTTAACCTGTTACTTCCTTTCCCCCTCTACCCCTTCTGAGCACAACTGTAGATGTAAGGGGAACCACGTTGCCACCACTTTTCAAACAGACATAATAATAATAGTGGCTAAAAATTATTGAGTAGTGACTATGGATCAGGCAATATATCTGACACTTTATTTGCATTTTCTTATTGAGTCTTCACAGAATACTTTAAAATAAATATTGTTATCCTCTTTAACTGGTAGGGAAACTGAGGCTCAGAGAGGACAAGTAACTTCTCAAGGTGACATGGTTCTTATATAGTGGGGCTGGATTCATAGCCATGTCCATCCAACTCTCTTGGCTGTGTTCTTAATCATTTTTTTATTCCCAGGTATATGATTATTGTTCATTCAACCCTAAGGGCACAGGAGATTCAATCGCTGCTCTCATGCAACTCACTATCTCGTAGGAAAGGCAGAAGTGAAAATCAATAATTAGTAAATAGTGTGATAAATGTTAAATTTGCACAGGATGTTATTGAGTCCGGAGGACAGATGCCAACTGTCTGAGGAAGTCAGAAAAGAGCTCCAGAATTGGTTTGCTAGACTGACAAGGTTGAGAAGGACATTTCAGGTGGGGGGAATAAAGGTGCAGAGGCATAAGGGCAAGGCTCACTGAGATCTACACGCAGTGCTGGGTGCCTGGAGTGAAGGACACACACCAGGGAAATGCAGTAAATGAGGCAGGAGAGGTTTGCAAAGGCCAGATTGTGAAGAACAGTTATATGACAGACAGAAGCATTTAAACTCTTTGCTATAGAGTATATGTGCTAGAAAGCCATACTTGTATGTCTTCTCCCTTGAGACAGTGTGTGTCTTCATAGAAAGGTCTGTGTCCTGAGTATCCAAAGACAAGCGGGGGTAGTTACCCAACAGACATCGGTTGAATGAAAAAGTGGATGAATGAATGAGTAAAAGAAGAGCATTAAGCACATCATAATATATACTTTGGCCGCAGGGGTACTGGATTAGAGGGTGCTGGGAACTGGGTCATAGATAACAGTGAGGGCAGAATTATGCAGCAAAGGCACAGTGAGGAGGATACTGGGAAGTTATTCAGGAAAGGAATTGTCATTAACCAATATAGAAAATCCAGAGGGTTGCTTGGGGGCAGCATGAGATGAGGTAGAGAAGGGCAGAAGCAGATTTCAAGTGAATATAGTTGGGTTTTGGATATGTTGAGCTGGAAATGGTCAGAACCTGTAAGTTCAAATTTCCGATTGTCACTTGGGTCTCGAAGCTAGAGCCAAGAGTCATGCTATTAAAACCATGGCACTACCTGCTCACACTGAGGGAGAGTGCGTACGGGGAGACTAGAACGAATTCTGCAGTTGAACCTTAGGAATGACTCCGGAAACTGCTTTCCAGAGATTAACACGTTATAGAATCTTATTTGTCACCAAGGGTAGAGAAAGAGGAGCCTGCAATGTGGGTTTAGGAGGGGTAAGGGATCGGGTGAATCTTGTAGCATGAAATCTAAGGAAAATTCGAGGGGGTATATATTCAACAGGATTAACTCTGCAGAGAGGAGTAAATTTAGCGCTATTTGCTTTGTGTTGTTTGGCAGTGTATTTATTGGGTAAATTACATGATACCTATGGAATTAATTTTAAAACAACTTTAAGGGTCTGCTTTGCTTGGTGCTATATTTTTTCTATGAGTTGGAAGCATTTTATATTCAGCAGTGGAAATTGAGCATTTTTAAAGAATAAATCATTCTCAGAAATGGCATTTTCATGAAAAAAATAATGAAGGATATTAATACAACATAATACCAGGAGGATACAGTGAATGCAATTGCTTGTTTGCTCAAGGCATCATTAAGTAAGTTGTTAGTAGGTGCAAAAACTGAGACCCAAATGGAAATTTCCGAGCAACTGGTGTGCTTTTTCTGGTGGGAAGCGCTCTTTATGGGACTATAATATCTCCTGAATATGTGGGAACAGTGTTAGAGGCTTTGAATAGAATGAAATTATTACAAATAGAAGTATAACTGAAGGGGGCTGGCCCAGTGGCCGAGTGGTTAAGTTCGTGCTCCCCTGTGACGGCCCAGGGCTTCACTGGTTCAGATCCTGGGTGCGGACATGGCATCCCTTGTCTGGCCATGCTGAGGTGGCGTCCCACATGTCACAACTAGAAGGACCCAAAACTAAAATATACAACTATGTACTGGGGGGGTTTGGGGAGAAAAAGCAGAAAGAAAAAAAACAGGATTGGCAACAGTTGTTTGCTCAGGTGCCAATCTAAAAAAAAAGAAAAAAAGAAGTATGACTGAAGATTCAGTACAGTAACTCATATACAAAAGTAAGGGTTGTTTTCGTGACTGGGAAAAAGGGTTATGACATTTTAGATTTAATGTTTTAGAAATTTAAATTATAATTCAATTTTTTTTTAAAGATTTTATTCTTTTCCTTTTTCTCCACAAAGCCCCCTGGTACATAGACGTATATTCTTCGTTGTGGGTCCTTCTAGTTGTGGCATGTGGGACGCTGCCTCAGTGTGGTTTGATGAGCAGTGCCATGTCCACACCCAGGATTCGAACCAACAAGAAACACTGGGCCGCCTGCAACGGAGCTCGCGAACTTAACCACTCGGCCCCGGGGCCAGCCCCTATAATTCAATTTTTAAAATATTTGTTGAGACTAAGGAATACACGTATTCTATGTATAGTATCTGTTCTATGCAAAGGAAAAAGAGATCTATATCTTTGAAAAGAATTTAATGGAAGTCTAATATGAGAAAAGTGCACAGAAGTGTGCAACTCAATGTTTTTTCTCCATAAATTGAACAAAACTGTGAAACCTACACCCGGACCAAGAAACAGAACATCAGTAGCACCCAACGTGCTCTCTCTGAGCTCCCTCCCGTCACTGAGTATAGGCCATCTGCCTTCTACAACAGAAAATCTAAATTTTTAAACACTAGATTTCATCCGATTCTCTACCAGGTGAATGGATAACATTCCCCTGAAGATGGTGCTTTTGTCGGCTCACTTGTTCTCCTCCTTTACTTATGCTCTAAGCTTGCCCATTGAAGGCGTTATAGCTTACTCTGCTCATCTTTGTCTGAAGGGCCTAGCGCAGAGTTGGAACATGGTAGCCATTCAACAATTAAATTGACTAATAAAAATGGAAAGCAATGGGAGTAAGGAAAACGTGAGGACAACGAGAGCCAGGAATTAGTCCTCATCGTAAAGGTATTTTAATCATGGTGCCCTTGAAGTACCAACACATACCTGGACCAGTGCTCATTCTGAGCGTGACTCATAACAGAGCAGAGAGAGGAGAGGAATTCTCTAGGGCTGGTTTTAGGTCTCCTAGGATAGTATGTGAGAGAGGAGGGTTGATAACTGCACCATTTCTGATTCAGTTATGACACAGAGTTGATGATTCTCTGATACAATCTGACAAACATCATCTATAGTAGAGAACCTGGGCAAGTTTTTTCCCTTTCGTTCCTCAGGGAGGGTAAAACAGACTCTTCGCAGAGATCACAAGAAGGTTACAGGTAAAGGTAATGAATTTCACTAATAATATTTTACCATTATTGTTTATTCTACATATATTTTAGAATTTTCTCTCCATCTATTTACTGATAAATATTAGACACATATTTATAACAAATAGAGCAAAAGGAGAATAACCAACTATATATTTTGCTGCATTTAATTACCTAAATATTGTCAATAACCTTGATTTTTCTTATTCTTGCATTGTACAAATGATGTTTAATTCAATGATATTAATAATAATTAAGATTAAGTGAATGCTTACTATAAACCAGCCCTATAATTTACATAAATGAACCCATTGTGGCCTCACAATTATCATACATTTATGTGATCCCCATTTTAAGGAAATGAGGCTTACAGAAACTCAGCTATTGGCCAAAGGCATAAATCAAGTGGGTCTTTGACTAGAGATGCACACCCAGTTCTGTCTGGCTCTAGAACCTGGGATCCTATTTTCCATAAAATACTCAATATCTTACCAATTCTGGTACTTTGGGCTTTTACGCACTATTAGATACTCAACACTGTTTACTGAAGGTTGTTTTTTTTTGATTTAATGGCTAAACAGATACTCCAGCAACCCTGGAGGTTTTGTCTAAAGTGTTGGCAGTCATCCACAGAGGGATTTTTGTATCACACCAGGAAGGTTGGTTGTGAACACAGAACTGGGAGAGAAAAGTCCCAAGTATTGCATTCAGCTTAAAATGGAGTGTGGAAGGACATCTTTGACAATTCGACACATGGATACAGTACTTGGAATTCTGACCAATTTAGTCATTTTTTTGGGTAAAGACATTGTCTCTGGAAGTTCAAGTTAAAAACAAAAGGCTATCTGTTGGTTTCCATGATGACTTTAGCATGAATTAAACTAACAAATGGTAAGAAACTGTACAAAGAGGATCATACCAGTGCAAGGCTACCTCTCAGTGAGGGATACTCAGGAAGGGTCTCTTGAGATGAGAAGACAAGCATTCTTGGACTCTGATTATCTCCCCAACCAGGAGGGTTGAAAAGAGAGGGTGGCGGTCTTCTCTGGAGATAATGAAAGCATAGTCTAAAGTGGCTTCCTGCTACTCTCCCGGAATAGAATTGGGAACTAAGATCAGGCCCTTTGCCATACAACCTTACCCAGGCTCCCCTTAGGTCAAGTCATCCCCTTTAGCTTGTCACACAGGGCCCTTGGTGGCCTATTCTCCAGCCTTGTTCTTGTTTCACACTTTGCTCCCATTGTGGGTTTTCCGACCTCTTTGACCTTCTCCCAATGTACCTGCAGGCATTTCTTAAAAGTGCGTGGGAACTATTTTGAAAACAACAAACAAATTCTGGTATGTGTTTGTTAAATATCCTCAACTACTAAATCTCCATGAAACAGGGTTTTGACTGCTGTAATCTATAACTCTTCCATGTATAATTTTAAATACAGCAGGATACCCAATAGGTGACAAGGAGACAGATAGTAGTAAAAATAAAATATTGTTATTTTTTCTTTTAAAAATGAATCACATATGTAAAGAAATAAATCTATTCCTTTAAAATCTGGGAGATTATTTTAAGCTATATCAGGAGAGAAATGGAATGTGTTCAATTAAAAATATCGAGAAGTGTTATTCTTTACTTTAAAATAGCTGTCCCTTTAATTATTTATAATTTTTATTCTCAGCTCAAAAGTAAAAAGACTAATTTTATATAACCAGATAGCTATTATAAAACTAACCAGATACCTTTGTCTTTCTTCTTGCTTTTACATTAAGCCCTATAGACTAAGCGCCTGGCTATAAATAAAACTATTGACGTTAAAAGGTCATGGCTATGACCTTTCACATGTTTCTTCTCCACTGTATCTATATACACTGGATACTTTACCCAGAGAAGAGATTCTTTATTTAAGAGAGCTTAAACTGTTCAAATTTGTAATGTACTGGGGATTTTGGAATGTCTAGGGGACTTAGTGGATAAAGAACTGACCTTTCATCTCTGAACCCAGACGCGGTCCAACCTCAGATAAGTGAAAAAGTTCTGTGTCAGTTGCCTGTATGATAAACTGGTACCATCCACTATCTTCCAACCCAATTAAGCATTACTGGCAGATCTGGCCTCAAGAGGCACATGGAGTATAGAAACGGAATTACTTCTACTCCTAGAGAGGGTGTCTGAACCTTCGAGATAGGATTTTGAGGTTATAAATGGGAAGCATCGGCCACAGTAGCATCTACAGATTGAAATCCATAAACCCGTTTGAAAGCTACCTCTCACTCCCACAGTCACATGCAAATTTGAGATACCGGATAATTTTCAAGGTTCATACTTTTAGCTTTTATTTGGTATGAGTTCAAATGCAATTTGTAAAATATTTTTATTCTATTACTTTACAGGAAAAGAATAACTTGAATGTAGCATGTCATAGCAGTTGTGTGTGGTAATAGTACCATGCAATGCAATTTTGATGCTACAGAGCCAACAGTGTTCACAGAAAAGTGAGGACTAGTTTTGAAAATATTAAGTAATGCACAAGTATCTGCATTTTATTTTGGAATATGTGCTATGAAGTTGCAACACGTTTTAATTTTATTATTTAAATTTTACTTATCTAACATTAAAATGAATTCCCTTTTAAAATAATCATTGGCAACAATTAAAAGAACACATAAGCCTCTTGAGGACATGATTGCTGTTTTTCACAACCCAACGATGCACTGTGGATTCTTGCTATCTACTTTACGATGAATGAATGAATAATGATGGAACGAGGTGTTATTGCACATTGGAAGCCCACTGTAAGTTGAAAAAAATCCATTTAATGTTTCACTTTTGCAGAACTAATGAGGGAGGGGAGGTTGAACGGTTTCCTATAAAAATATTCAAATAATTTAAAATTTCTACAAGGAAACGGATCAGGTTTAACTTGAAATGAGCCTTTCCTTGAATGGAAGGTAATACAGTGATTAAGCATCATTATTTTTCTCCCTTCGAGAGAAGACAATGGCCATTGTCATTTAATTTAAGTAGAGCTTTCATTTACATACTACGGAGAACTTTGTAATACGCAGTTATCTATCACCTATTTTAAAATTAACAAAAGAAAAAGAAATAGTGCTTTTTCCTGAGGATAACTGACATATGACAAGGAAGGATAAAGTGGTGCAAACCACTGACTTAATCTTTTTGGTTGGATTACAGGTTATTTTCATTTACCTTTTTATGTTTCTCTATATTTTTGCAAGTGTTATACAATAAACATATTAGTTGTTTTTTTTAACCAGGAAAGGTACTCTCTGAAACAAACACTGCTCCCCCTACATTCTATGTCATTACAACCTTCTCTCTAGCCATCATTCATGTTTGGAAAACGAAATATACTATTCACTCTATAAATTTGAAAATCACTAAGTCTTTTGGACATAAGGGGAGAATACTTGACAATTTTTATGTCATGTGTAATCTGATTTGAAAATTGAGTGAAGGTGAAGCCAACAAAGATGAAGAATTCAAATTCAAGAGCAGAGGCAAGAGTGGCAGAAGGGAGCAGGAACTCGAAAATACTTGAGGGGAATGATGTTGACTGGTTCGAAAGAAAAGAAAGCAAGCCTATTTTGGTCTATGCACATAGATGATCTGGATACTTTTATATTACTGGATTTGGCCAGAATTGACCATATTAACCCACTTCTTACTCAGGCATACTTTAGTGAAGACATGAAAATGTGAATGGCAGAAATATTAGCTATATAGAAATAACAATCGGAAGAAAAGTAGTAAAATCCAGAGGGAAGGGATTGAAAAGATCAAGATATGAAATATTCAAACCATTGTCAAACTGGAGGTGAGAAAATGATGTGACACTTGGCCTTCAAAGAGTGGATTAGAAATATGGGCTGAAAATCAGAGAAGGATTGGAGTAGAATATTGATGTGAGGAAAAATCAAAAGCTAAAATTTGGATTTTGTGACTAAGGACTTTTGGTTTTATATTTGAAGATGATCTATTTTCTCCATATGGCTTTTCAAAAGGAGAGTGGATGTAATCAGTAATAACCATTTAGAAATGGCTTACTCTGGAAATATTATCTTCTTACACTCACTATTTTTCCTACCTAACTTGGGAAACTAAATATGAAACCCAGAATTCTAACTCCAGCACACCACATTTCAGCCTTTCCAAATCTTTTGTGTATAGTTAAAGTTTTTGTTTTGTTTTTAAAAAATACAGAAATGAAGCTTCCAGTTACTTTATGTGGAGTATATCACTGCATCCCCACGGCAGAGCCAAACAATCATAAGTGTCTGCAAAAATCACATTCGTGTGAATTCCATATTTTCATGACCCGTCTCCATGCATCCCCTTTATAGCACGCATAACAACCGTAGTTTAAATAGCTACTTACCAGTTATTGATTTAATATATGTGTATCTCACTGGACATGAAGGCAAGATTATGTCTATTTTAGCACCATTGTATCTGAAGTGCCTAATTGCCTGACACACAGTAGGTGCTTAATGACTGTTGAATGAACAATTGAATCAATGAATGAATAAGGCACTCCTTGAGCTTTCATTTTGACTTAACTCACAGGTAAGAAAATAGATGCCTGCAATTAAAGGGCTTTCCCTTGCTCAGAAATGATTTTTGCTATTTGAAAGACAAAGAATACTTTTTAATTTCATCAACTTGGAAATAAGTGTTTTTCTAGAAACCAAACTAAAGGGAAATATACAAGCACAAACGCCACAAAAATATTTAATGAATAAAATGCCACGTGAACTAAAAAATGCAAGTCGCTGATGATCATTATGCATTTTTTCTTTAAAATGTTTTGTATTTCTCAAATATGAGGGATTTTTTAGAGATGTCACAAATTGTCATTTAAAACCATGGCCACTTATTCAAAGTTTGCAGGCCCTCGGCGCACAGGAAAAGCCAAGAGCAGACCACTTTAAAGATGATAACGCCTTTGGAATGTTAATAGTGTAAAACTTTCTAAAGGAAAATTATTTCTTTCCTGAACCAGGAAAGAGTCCATTTTGCACCTTTGTGCTAGGGAATCTCTAGGTTTGAATTACAGCAGCTTCAGTCTTTGCTTTTCAATCCCTTAATCCTCCAGGAGCATAGGTTTCAGTTCAAGACAACTTCACACAGAACATAAGAAAAGACTCTGTGAGCCTACCTCAAGTATGATGATCTTTTTTTCAGCTGTGATCTTTCACTTGCCTACCATAGTAAAAATGACTTTGAGGCAAACCAGTGTCAAATAATTAATGCATTTTCAACGGAGGACTTTTTTCCACTATGCTATAATGCAATGCATGAAAAGCAATAAATGCTTTCATGTAAGCCACTTGTACCTGTGGTTTTCATCACTGCTTCGCTGGGATCCCTCACATTAGAGAACCTTTGTGAGGTGCCTAAGCTGAATTGGAAAGAAAAGCTGGCCTGGGAGGTTTTCCATCTGGTAGCCTACCCCATTACCTAAACAGGCTACATCTTAAAAAAAAAAAAGTTATACAGGTTGAATTGGGGCAATTATGTTCTGATCTAAGACATATATATTTGTCGATTATTTCCAGGTGTTTCTTAAAAACCATGTTTTCTTGATCTATAATTAATATTTTGCTAATGGAGCTCTAGCAAAATGCCACAAAACCACTCACCATTTCTCCACGCCATAAATGATAAGAACTAATAGCAACCATATTAAGATTCTTAGGTTTTTAAGCATTATCCTAGTTTGTGTCACAACTATTATTTAGAATTATAATATCCAGGTGCGGTATATGGTATTTGATCAAAGGGAATGGAAATGTAATGAGTTATAAGTTTTCTCCCTGAGGACTCAAACTGTACATAATAGGAGAGGGTGTGATTTATTTTCTGAGTCATTCTGGAAACAGTTATGAAAACCTTTAGTTAAATGTTGGTAACTGGGGTTATTGAATCTGCTGATATTTACCACTTATGGGGGGTTATAGGAATGCAGATTTTTGAGGGGAAAACCAAACTAAAACGCCTTGTAAAAAACTCTACATATCAGAAAGCATTACTATCACCTGCTGATTTTTTAATGAATATTTCCAGACTCTATACGACATGTTCATAGAATCAAAAAAAAAAAATCAAGACTTCAAAATTGACCTTTAGAGATAACAAAAAGTGACACTTGATTTTTTTTTGATGGTGATGAATGCATCCTTTAAATTATAAGGAGCAGTAGAGCTATCATTTTATGGGAACATTTCTAATTTTTCTCAAATTAACCTTGTGTTAAGAAATGCTGACAACTTTCAATTGCTGGACTGAATCCACGTCCCACTCTTTACCATCGGTGGAAACAATAGTGCTTTCCCCTTTAAGCAAATGCAATAAGGAAGCCCCAGAAGAGAGTTGAACACTCTTTCTTTTTTTTTATTTTTGATCTTCCTCAAATATTGTTTGACCTTAATCACTGTCTTCCAACAAGCTTAACGTGACATCACCTTGAAACAAAAACACACAGCTCTCAAGTCTGGCTCTGGAATGAAAAAGCCCTGATTATTAGTCCTCTGTGTGATCTTTTCAGATTGCCCTGATGAGATGAAGTTTAATCTCGTTTCTCTCCTCTCCAGTACCACAAACCACAGGCAGTTTAAGGCAGCCTGAAAATCTCTTACATCTGGAAGAGCAATAATTCATGGGATTTCGCCTGACAGCCATGACAGGCAGCAGGGCAGCCAGAAACAACCATCTCTTATGTTGTGCTATTTGCAAAAAATCAGAAGAGGAGGAGCCGGCACAGGACCACATCCTTCTTTAGCATATGTTCATGGAGAAAACCCTTTTATTTTCTGCCAGATGCTTCATGAGTAGGTCCTAAATATTACATAGACGGTAGCTATCACTCCCAAACCAAATTCCTGGGTGTCTGCTAAGCTGCAAAGCATATGAAGGCCTATTGTCTGGCAAAGGGTCATGGTTAAATTTGCACAGATTTTTTAAAATAGATATTTCGGATTCTGCAAGTGATTTATAGGCATTTGCACACCCTGCTGTGCATGAATATGATACCATCTTCTGAGTAGGATTATTTCATGAAATGTATATGGGATTTAGCTACAGTAACTTTTACTGGGCAGCTTAGAATGGCCAGCAAAGGACTAGAATTTACTGCAGCACAGCTTGCGCTGTCAGGCTCAGGGTTGGTGTTTATGATTTCTGCAGAAGCAGAAATAAACAACTTCTCCTTAATGGCCGTCTTTATGTGTGGGCAGCCCTGGTCCTATCTGGTCCCCCGCAGTAGCCGGTGCCGCGGTCTGTCCCATTTCATGTGGAACCAATGTCTGAAAATTTGCATTTCTGCTTCTCTGAGTTTTCTGTGGCAGTAGCCAGAAATGGGGAAAGGCGCTGCAAATGTTTGAATGGGTAGCATTCCACTCTGCTGTCTTCAATGCCAAAAATATACTGTGGATGGAACGACTCAATTTTAAGATTCTGACAGAGAGAAGGGAAGGAAACGGCCGGATTTATTTTCAGATCGTACCTTGTCAGTAAACCCTGTAAAAATACTCATCAAAGAAAATTTAAACGACTTCTTTGAGAGGCCTATTTTCCCAAAGTATACGAGATAGTTTGGTCACCACTCAATATGCATTTCAAGGTATATGGAAACAATGTTCAGAATTATATGAGGCATAGCACAAGTACATGAATATATTAAGTACATATTTTCCTATTTAGGCAGAAATTTACAAAAAGGAATTATCTAAAGTTTTCCTGATGTAACAACAGTTCTTAAAGTTCCAAAGAATGTTGACCTACGTTGTATATAGGAGCAGGCAGAAAATACATTTTTAAAAAACGAGACAACCGTTTCATGCCAAAGGAAAACAATCCCTTTGCCAAACTACACACTGTTAACTTAAAATGTGTTCCATGTGGAAATAGGAAGACCAATTTTAAGGAAAGGCTAGTGATCTGAAGTCAGCTGGCTCCGTGCCTGTCAACTACACATTTTGGCTTCCAGTTTTACAGCTAGAATTGGAAATATTTATTTCCTCTATTTAAGACCAATTCTTTGCCTTTGCCTCGTAAACCAATGAATTTGCCTGTAAACATGCATATAGAAAAAGACTTCCAGGCAATACACAAGGACGGGTAATTTAAAATCTCTTGTAGGCAGCATATTATAGGTTGGGAAGATTGTATTTGATTCTGTTCCCATTTTGTCCAGCCCTTTTGCCAGCATTTTTGTATACTCATCACATTTTCTGGAAAGAAATTAAATTACCGAAGGCTTCGGCTCTTGAATTTGAGAGCTTATGACCACAAGACAGAGATGTATTTGGAAGACCCATATCTCAACTGATGCCAATATTTACCTATCACCACTGTTTAGAATTATCCACATCAACACGCCCTCAGAGAGCTGGTTTCTTTGAAGTAGTTGTTACATAGTGGTCTTCCGCAGGTTGCACATGAATTCCGAGAGGCAGCACGAATCCACAGCGATGGGCGGTCATCGGAAAGACCTTACAAAGGGAAAGAGTCTTGATAATGTTAAAAAAAAAATTATCTACCATTCACTTGTTAGTCATATCGGATTTACATTGGCTCACTTAATCGATCATCCGTTTTTCAGCATTTGATCTTTGCAAGAAGGAATACAGGAAAAATGATTCGTCGAAAAGTATTTTTACCTTGTTTTACGTAATACGAAATAGGGGGGATTAGAACGTCAAGTATCTGTGCAGTTGTAGCATTTATTTCAATTGCGATCTCTGAAAGACAAATCCAGCAGCTTTCAGTAGCCAGATTTTAGTAAGTCTGAGTGGGTGAGAGTTATTTATTGCAATTCTGAGAGCATAAAGCTCCTCCTTCTCACACATACCCCTTTGCTGGAATACCCAAGTTTTATTTATGATTTTGGATTTTATTTCACAGCATTCCAGTTTAGTTTAGCATGATGTATTTAATAACCATGTCGACTGTCTTAATTACCCTATAAAGCAGGGTTCCATTGCCATTTGACCCTCCACGGCATTCCAGAGAAACTGCAGGACCATGATAATTACCAACCGCCTGTGAGAAAATTAAACAAAAAGGCCCAACTTTTAAACCACCATTTTAAACGACCTATTACATCGCAGGAATAAATCATTGATGAAATAGCCTGCTTAACAGGAAAATAGCTATTCCATAGCAAAGAATTTCCCCTTGCATGATCATGAAGAGAATATTAAGTATTCTTCAGCTCAAAAGGTTAGATTTTATGTCTGTCCAATGCCTTTTAATGACACATTTTTGTGTAATTTTACTGTAATCAAAGCTTTTTCCAATAGAGGTTACAGACTGGATACTTTGTCAGTCTTAAACATTCTGCTATCCGTAGAATATTAAGTGAACTTAGATATGGCCAGAGGAAAAAAAATCTGTTTATAATTGGAGAAAATTCAAATTAAAAGAAGATCTATGAAAAGTTTTATTTCCTTTGATTAGCATAGCCATTTGCTATACATTTTGCAAAAAGTGCTAATCAATCACTGTGTGTGATAAGATTGATTTATTAATTGCTGCCATAGTCCAAAAAATACTGACCTGCTTTGAAGGTCTAAACGTCTGGATTAATTTGAGAGTGGTGCCAATATGTCATAACTAATCATGATATATCGTTATGCTCATTTTATGCAGTATTTCTATCGGTCTGAGGCTCAGCAAACATAAGGCTTAAATTCTCTACCCCTCTACGCTCACCACTGATAAACATTTGTTTTGTGAAAATTGATATTTTACATACATTTCCTATTATGGTTCCCGGTGTAACATTCGAGATAAACTAGATAACTCTTTTCTGCTCTCACTATAACGCAATGATTAGGATCATCACTTTTTAAGAAAAATTTTGAATACAACTCAAGTATAAAAGCTGTAAGCTTTTGGTCTTTCTTACAATAATTTTGACTTTCTTCTTTGCAAAAAGCAAGATAAGCGTGTGCGCCTTGAGGTCCCATAAGGTCTATTTCCAGGTTTCTAACATTGGCCACTTTTTTTTTTCTATTGGCAAATTGCCTAGGGCCCAGGGAAGCTGGCCAATGGGTACTAGAAATAATTGAGTGAACAAGTATGCTTTTTTGGCAAGGATCTCTATAATAGAAAAGACAAGTACTAGATTTGTTGTAAGGCATCTCAGCATCCGATGTTCGTTCAGGCACCTACCAGCTGTGTGACCTGTAGTAAATTACTCACCGTCTCTGAGTTTCAGTTTTCTCACTTGTAAAATGGATATAATCGTAGCTATTTCACAAGGTTTTGGAGAGGATTAAATAAGATAATACATGTAAGATGCCCTCCGCTAATGTCTGACTCATAATAGTGACTGAGTTTTTGTTGGATTTGATTTTTTGGCTCTGTCCCCAACTGAATTCACAGTAACCTGACTAATGCTTTGCTAAGTATTTTCTTATTGAAACTCACTCAAAAGCTCCAAGGTTTAACACTGAAAAGAGATCACCAATTAGCAAGGACTGGCTGATCAAGGAGCCTTAATCTAGTTCCTGGACCATTCTTGCCACTTAAATTACTCTGGTCACCAATGTCAGTTTCTAGTGGTACATTTCTCACTGCTCTTCAAAAATGTTTTCCCAAATCATAGATTATTCCCTTGGTTCTTTGTAGCACAGCTGGAGGCTGGTGTCTTACAGTAATTTTAAAATGCTATGAAAGAAAAAACATAAATAAGGAAAATATTTAAAAAAATCATTAGGTTCTTGAAGTTGAGGTTTCTGACTGTTGTCATAGTTGGCTCTCGAAAAGTCTATCAGTTCTAGATCTAAACCCAAAGGACTCCTATCCATGTGCTTCTGGTCTGTTTCCATACCCCCGGCTGCCCACTGAAAGGAGGAGGACACCTCATCTTCCACTGGAGAAGAAGTGTTCTTGAAGCAGTAAGCTCTGGTCTTCAGGCTTACAGCTAAACATTGGCCTGCCACCCACTTAGGACTTTTCAACTGAAAAAAAGTTTAGGTGTGAAAAACAACTTCTCAATAGAGTGACATCACAAGTTCTCTCCCTCTTCAGGTTAGAGGGAACAGCTGGGTCAATGAAGGCTCCACAACCCAATATAATTCCCAAAGTTGCAATTACTATAATATTAGTGAAATTGCACTGTTTTATGAAAACAAATCTCAGCATTGGCCCTGGCGTAAAGTTATCCGGGTGAAGATGGACAGCCCTGATCCAGTAGCTCCTGAAATCCATTTTTAACTAAGGTTTTCTCGAACTGTTATATCACTGACCCTCTAGCACCTCCTGGAGTCCACAGACCCTGAAATGATCCCGAACAGGATTCAGAGGGACTGACAACTTGGGTGGGAAAAATTAGAACTTTACTTTCACTAACCTCAAACTAAAATTTATAATTTCTTTCAAATTTGAATGCAGACAACAAAACACAGTAATATTAGCAGCACCTGTGATGTTATCAAAATAAATCACAGATGTTTTACAAGTGGTTCAAGCTGGCCAAACCTCCTCCTCCCCCCAGATTTTTTAGGCTAGAAATGATGATAAAATATCCTTTTCCTTTTGATGAAGCTGTGGGGATAGGGGTCCAGGGAGCCATGTTTACCGCTGGGTTAAGAAGGTTCAGTAGTAGAAGGAAATAAAACTAACAAGCAAGTTAAGAAAAACAGGTGGAGAGTAGAAAGTTCTGACCATTGTTCTTATCCTTGGATCTGGTCCCTGGGGCCAGCCACGCTCTAGTACGGTTGGGTTACATAAGCCAATGGGTTTCCTTTTTGGGTTAGTTTAGGATGGGTTTCTGGATCTTGTAACAATGATGACAACAACAAAAACATCCTAACTATACAGAGAAATTTCATGACCTCTTTTATTTCTGACTCAGGCAGTATCACAAATCTCTTTCCTTAGAACACCTTTATTATGGACATCTATTATTTTTGTGTACTTAGAATCCTTCCTCTCTTCTTTCATACAAGGACACATTTTTCCTTGCAAAATTGCCTCCTCCCCATTCTCAGTCTACTCTGTGTGGAGTAAGTAATAAGGCTGACCTGCCTTAAGCTGGAGGGGTAAGGACGTGATGCGTGGCTCAGTCACTCAGCACATCTCACGGCTGTGGCCAGTTCAACATAAGATATAATCTGGACCATTGGGAGTCAAGTTTAGTGCTTTTATGAAACTTGAGAACAGATATAGTTCTTTCCATTGGGACTGCTGACAACAAGAAGTGATGCTCGAGGTACCGAGGGCTTCTCTGTGGAATGCTGAGCTGAGACTTTGAAATGGACCAGATCCTGGTGACATCATTTGAGCTGCTACATCCAGTCATGCCAATGGTCAATTCTTGTTCACTCAGCAGTCTTCCTCTAGATTTTGCAATTCTGTGAAACAGTAAATAGCCTCCACATTTTTATCAGCTTAAGTCTGTTTGAGTTTGGCTTTTGTCTATTGAAACCAAAATAGTCCTGAATCATATACCCTTAGTACATCCAAACCAGGGCAAAGTACTCTAAAATCTTTTTGCTAAATATTGTCAGCTAGGGTCCAGTTGTGTGCTTGGTGTGATGTCAGCAGTCACTAGATCAGTAAAGTGCTCCTGGTGAACAAGGAAGGTTTGAGAATACTTCTTGCTGGTTTGTTTGAATTTTGATCCTCTGTGTTTATACCACTGAGCAGCGATCCGAGATTTCTTGGTGGCCAGATCCAGGGGTTCACAATGGTGGTTTCCCTGACACCCTACCATCTTAGAGAAACATAAGACACAATCTGAGCCATTGGGAGTCAAGTCAAGCGCTTTTATGAAACTGGAGATCACATGCTCTTTCTCCTGGGACTGCGGGCCACAAGGAGAAGTGATGCTGGAGGTACTGGCAAAGGGGAGAGAGGTGCCCTAAACAGTTATCTTTTCCAGAGGTCAGAAATTGCTCATGCCTTTCCAGCCATGTAATGGGATGAAACTTCAAATGACACAGTTTGGGATCCCAATCATCTCCCCTCAGTACTCTCAAAGTTGTACCTCTTCCTTTTTTCCCTATTTTGCATGAATAAATGCGTGATGAATGAATCAGATCTCTTCGAAGTTGGCCTGAACCGAGGATTGACCTGCCATGACTATGAAAGCTGCTGCCTCATCTCTTGTCCATTTTGCTTTTTTACTCACCTTGCTCTTTTCCAGGCTCAGCAACTTTTGCTCCCAGTACACTGTATCATTGGGGTTGTAGCACAAGGATAAAGCCCAATCCTCAGACAGAAGATAGAGATGTCAAATGGGAGGGGATAACAGTGGAAATAAGCTTTTAGAATGCAGTAAGAATAAAAACGTCCCAGCTTCCACAGGCCTCACTAGCTTAGTTTTCCAGGTCACCCCTAGAGCGCGTGACATTTGAATTAGCAACACCTTCACTCCAAGGCTCACAGATCTTCTTGGTGTTTTGATTTCCTGGTTTTTGGCCTGTCTTTGCACAAAGGACACCATCTTACACACCTTCCTACAAAACATCTTAGTTCTTTCAGGGTCAAAATCAAGAGCTATATTTCCATAGAAGCCCATCTGCTTTGTACCTCTCAGGTCTTGTATCTGAGAAGCTCTTCTGCTCCAAGTCATTGTGAACATGAAAAACCTCAGACTTTATGTACCTTTTATACCTTCACAGACTCTGTGTATAACCAAGGTATTCCAAGTGTGGAATAAAAATGAATACATATAATTATTAATGCGAAAATTGTAATTCCAATTAAATATACAATAGATATTGAGCACTTCTCAAGGGCCAGACATGGTGCTATGTGTTGGGGATATTTCAGTTCAATGAGACAATATCGTCACTATCTGCATGTAGTCAGCCACCTAAAGAGAAAGGCTGGCTTCATGCAAATTATTTAAAACGTGCAGAATATTAAAAACAGTATGGTGAGATGTAAGCTAATCTAGGAGGTCAGGAAAGGCTTGTCAGACGATGAAGGATGAGTACTTAGGCAAACAAAGAAACAAGAGAAAGGCTTCTCAAACACAGTGAGGAGAATACCCCAAAAGGACAGGACAAGGGATTAGAAGTATCAGTGTGGCTAAAGCCTAGAAAAGCAAGAGGGAGCACAGCCCTCAGGGAGACTAGGGAGGTGGGAAGGAGCCAAATTTTGGAGAGCTTGGTAAGCCATGTTAAGAATGTTTTTAATTAAAGTAGACTTGAGGAGAACTATACAGATTCGGAACAGATGCTGCGGGATATGGGAAAGAGCAGTCGAGAGAGGAGCATAGGGATTGGCAGTGTTTGTGAAGGCCCAGCTGAGGTTGGACATCATGACAATGTAATGAAAGCAATCAGTGCAGCTATTTAATTTTCTCCAACAACACTTAGCAGCCTGGAAATAAGCATGATGAAAATAGGAACTAGGTTGCCTCAGAATCAGGGATTGGCTTGGTGGGTGCAAACATGAAATGAAAGCTGTTGGTGTAAGGAGTGGTACCAAGTGTGACCATGAGATCCAGGGGACACAGGGAGGCAGTACTTAGAAAAGACACACAGCACAATGAACACCAGCATAACCTGGGAGTCCTGACTGCCTTGCTTCCTTCCTTCCAGGCTCCACCTGCCTCTGTGACCTTGGGGAAGTTACTTCAAATACTTGAGCTAAAAAGAGCAGCTGGCTAGTTCTTAACTCATGATTTTTGTGGCAGAAAAAAAGATAGGACATTTATGTAAAGGGTTTAACCCAGGGCCTGGCACATAGTAGACACTCAACAAATGTTGTCTTACAAGGAAGAAGGAAAAAGTATGTGTAGGAGCCTAAGAGATTTGGAGAAGAATTGATAGAGGACAAGTGGTCCTGGGGGAGTTGAAGCTCCAACTTCGCAGGACTGTGAAGGTGATGGAGGTAGAAAGATCTTCATAGGAAGTTAGAGACTCACCTGCTGAAGAGCGGAAATGAAAGCGGAAATGAAATAAAGGCGGAAATGAGTGGTGGGAATTCAGACACCACAAGAGCAGCATTTTATAGGCCATCAACTTGTGACCCATAGTGATGACAAAAGGAGAAGAAAGCCTGTGAGCCAGGGGCCGACATCCTCAGTCAAATCTTTTGTAGACAGCATGTTGTAGGATCAGGTACGCATGTTCCACTGGAACGATAGCTGTTCAACGGTTTCAAGCCTTCACTCCCTTAATTAATGCTGTCTCCTTCTTGGATCTTCAAGTTCTCCTACTCTTGTGAGTCTTTCCCTGAACTGACTCTGATGTTTCTGCTCTTGTGATAAAACTTTTGTCCTTGTCTTTTCTTGCCGCAATCCCCATCTGTCCTGTTCTCAGAACCAAAGTTCAGATGCACATGTTTGCATTGCCGGATCGTGCTTCAAACCAGGGCAGCAATGAGGATTCTCTGCATGAAACTTGATGGAAATGCCTTCCTATTCACTAGATTCCACCCTCTGAATCTTGGCCTGCTCTCATTGATCCATAAACATTTGTTGTATGGTCTATCTTCCCCAGGTCGGGGTTCTGTCAGGTGCTGGGTTAAAGTCATTGTTGATGACTTCTCTGTAGCTTGTAATACTGGGTTTTCTTCCTTTTGATGACACTCTCCCTTTGTGACTCTAAATCATCTGATTCTGCCCACTTCTCATGACTCCTGACTCCTTCAGTGCGTCATTGTCCCTGACCTGTTTCCACAGAGCGAATAAGCTTAATGCACTGTCCGTGCTTCTCTGCTTTTCTCCCGATGCTCTTACCTGTGAGATTTCTTTCAATTTTCATTCTTTTAACTATCATTTCTCTACAGACAATTTTCGAAGAGACGTCCTATTTCTGACCCGGCCCCCAACCTCCAGTCCGCATTCCCCATAACTCACCAAAACTAAAATTAAACCAATAGTAACAGTAACTAATACTTGTTCAGTGCTGTAGAGTTTACAAATTACTCTCACATAATTTCTCTTAGGGCTGCTCTCAAACTGATTGGCATGCTGAATGATTTTTCATTTCCCTCCTTTGCTCTGCCCGGATTCCAGAGGAAGAGGTGCTATTCTTTTCTTCTTTGTGACATGCCATTTGCTTTCATTTTAGTCTTAGTGCAGTCCCTCCTATCTCACAGGGGAACTTCTGCCATCAAGTGTCTTCTCTCTCTCCTGGGTCTTCAATCTCAGCTTTTCCCCTAGTTTCCTTTCTTCAGCCAGCAAAAATGCTCACCACAAGCAGCCTCCCCTTGCACCTTGACCTCCCTTCAACCTTGACCCCCGACAAGATTGCCTCATTCTTCTCAACTGGCTTTCTATCCTCAACCCTCTTCTTATTGGCCGCAATCTCTCTGGGTTACCTCATCTTGCTCAGTCACCTATCCTGAACCCCAGGCCCATAATTCCACTGCCTAGCAGGCATCTTCACTGAGTATACCAGAAGCATCTTAAACAAAATATGTCCAAATTTCAACAACTCACCTTTGTTCTTCCTCCAGTTCCAAAGTGAATTTGAGGGTCAGTTCTGATATAAAAGTAATGGTAGGGCTGCCTCTCCTATCTCATTTAACAATGTCACCTTCCCACAGTCACTCAAGCTAAAAATCTCAAAGTCACTTTGGACTCATTTATAACTCCATATCAAATACTTCAGAGTTCTATGTGTTCTACACGCTGGATATCTCAAAATCTTATTTCTATAGCATCACTTCCATTTGATCTCTTATACTTCTCTTCTTCCTACTTGTCCCATATTATTCGGGTCAGGCAAAATTATTTGATTTTAACAACCTCTGAAACCTCGGTTTATTTTCAGCTCAAGTTACCTTCTCTCATGGGACACCTTTGGCTCTTCGCTCTGGGACTCAATCCTGCTGCTGAGGCAGAGCAAAAAGAAAGAGGACGGAACCTTATTACAGGTCTGAAAGTTTTGCACAGAAGTGGTTAATCTTCTTTTCACTCACATTTCATTGGCTAAAGAAAATCCCAAGGCCAAGCTTTACATGAATGAGTCAGGAACTATAATCTTCCCTCAGGGACAGACCTGGAAGCAGTACATTTGGGAGAGATGTAACCAGTAGGAAAGGGCTGTGGATATTTTGAATAAATACTGCAATACACTTTAAACTCCAAAGATTCCAATGACCCCATCTTTATTCACTTGTAATTCTATCTACTATTTAAGGTGATCTCATCTACACCCAGGCCTTCAACAATCACTTACACATTGATGGCAGTCCAATCTCTATCTCTAGGCCAGATACCTCATCCAAGCTTGAGACTGCTATTCCAAATACCATTAACAGGGTCTATGTAGATATGCCACAGGCGATTAAACTTCAGTAAGTTTCAAACTGAATATACATTCTTTCTCCAAATCTGTTTCACATTTGCTCTTACTTTGCTTATTTTGATCAACATTATATTAAAGTGCATGCCATAGGATACTTTAATTGCATTGTTTATTTAACTGTCCCTTCCTCCCCCTTCCCCCCACAAGACAGTGAGTTCCCTGAGGTCACGGCCATGTTTTGACTTCTCTCTCCCCATTGCCCAGCTTTACACCTAGTTCCTAACAAGTACTCAGTAAGCGCTTCTTTGTTGAACACATGAATGATGTAAGCAATGTTCTAAATGGTGTGTTTCTAGCTATTCTGCCTCCGGTCCATTCTCTACAATGTCACTCTATTTCTTTTCTGAAATCTAGAACACATCGAATGATTTCCTATTGCCCTTATTGTGAAGAGCAGACTCCCTAGCATGGCATACGGTCTTCATCTCTTCATAGCTTGAACTTCCGTTTCTCGCATCATTCATTTCCCACCACTTTTTTCATTTCTCCCAGCCCTCATCCAGCTAGATGTATTTCCCAGGTATGCTGTTCCTTTGCATCTTTCTACTTCCTTTACCTAAAATGACTCGAACCCTCCCCTCCTCACCACCTTTGTTCATTCTTCCTGCCTAGATTCTAAGTACCTTTCAAAGTCAAATGTCAAGTCATCTAAAAAAAATTCTTCCCTGGTTCTCCTTTTAGCCTTGAGAAAATTAATTTTTGTTTCTCTAGCATTTTCCATTTTATTATGTGGTTACACCCATTTTTAAGACATGTTACATTCTATCACAATTATTTACTTGCAAATTTCTTCCAATAGAGAGTAAAAGTCTTGAGTTTTGGGAACCAGGTCTTATTCATCTTTAACCCCTTTGAAAGCTTGGCTCATAATTTAGTGGGAGGGACACACATGAGTGACTTCCTGAATGAGTGAGAAGGCTGGGTGTGACTATGGCAAGGCCTCCTGTCTCTGAACCCATATGAGATGGGAGCTGGAGAGAAGAGAAGGAAGGACTGTTTGATCATGCTCAGGAGGCTCATATGGAGTGGTCTTCATCTTTTTTGAGAATCAGGAGGTTGGAAGGGATGGGGGAGCTGAGGACAATGCTGAAAGTCTAAAACGGACAAAGTAAATATTCCCTGTAATAGGTTAAAAAGCACCAATTGGTTTATGAACTTATTAGGAAAGTCCCAATCCCCATGGTTCTGGGCTTTTTCAGTATTGTACTTCTGCCTGAATACAGAGTGAAGAAACGAGATAATAGTAGTGACCAAGATTTGGGGATTGGCAAATTATATATATTTCGGGACTAGTAAATTATACCTGAAACTCAAAAGGGCATTAAACGTGAACCCATGTGAGACCACAACTAGGTGTGCCTTCTGACAGCTAATTGTGAGTGTTGGTCTAAAGACTTCCCTCTTTCCAGTAGATTATGTTAATATAAAGTAAATCAAACCTTCTAAGCGTCATTTATGTTCATTTGTCATGTCAACAGGCACTAGGTAATTTTTTCCAACTCACTTGGAGATATATATCTCCATGTGAATGTGTGTGAGCATAGAATTACACAGTTTTGATTCCCTAAGGCAAACGAGCCTCCTTTGAAGTTTTCTTAAAGTAATTTCTATTATTGCTATAATCGTCCTTATAATACTCATTCAGTAACTTATTTGCATATAAAAAATTACAGATGTCTGACAACAATCCTGAATAGTTAGAGAACGTAATAATGAAGATCAATTTTAGATTTAAAAACAATCTAAATTCCATGAAGGTAGCAATTATAATTTGAAATAGCATCAATTAAAATACTTAGCATTGGTTAATAATCAATATATATTATAATATGAAAGTGCTGTAATTTCCCAGAACAGCACTGACATTCAGATATAAGG
This sequence comes from Equus przewalskii, assembly GCF_037783145.1. Taxonomy (NCBI): domain Eukaryota; kingdom Metazoa; phylum Chordata; class Mammalia; order Perissodactyla; family Equidae; genus Equus; species Equus przewalskii. Next base: position 10,435,855 of record NC_091838.1, read on the forward strand.
CTGGTACATTAAAAGCAATTATAATAAACACCATGGGGCTTTAAATAATTTTGTTGTTGTAGAAAATCTTTACACTGCGGACAGTGTCTGAAATTATACCTAGTTGTCAGCAATAGGAAACAAAACAGTGTTGGATCCCAGATTCTCTGACATGACATGGGAAGTTAAAACAAATAAGCAAACAAAGCAAGACACCTAGAATTTAATAGGGCAAATGAAGGATTGTTATTTATTTTTTTGTGAGGAAGATTGTTGCTGAGCTAACATCTGTGCCAATCTTCCTGTATTTAATGTGGGATGCCGCCATAGCATGGCTTGATGAACAGTGCTGCGTCAGTCCCTGGGATCTGAACCTACAAACCCTGGGCTGGCAAAGTGCAGCACATGAAAGTTAAGCACTAAGCCACTATGCTGGTCCCTTGAATTGTTATTTTTATTGCCAATAATTTTCTTTTTTGAAATCCTTTTCTTTCTCAAATTTTCAAAAACTGTGATGTGATGTATTTGATTTGGCAATGTAATTTTTGGGAGGGTTCCTGGTGGAGTGATGAGGAAGGAAGAGAGGTGATTATCTGGATATGTTGTTAGTACAAGGAAAAGAATCAGAAGCGGGGGCGGTTGGTGTCACAGCCCATAACTTACGTCCCATGGGAGACTGCTTAGCCCATCTCTAGACCCCTTTCTCTAAACAGCGTTCCTTTGCCCCACCCCAACACAAAGAAAGGACCAAAAATTGGAGCCTCAGTTATTCTTATAATAGAAAGTTAATATTATATGACAGAGATAATATTTGTGGACTTGAATTGCTTATGGCAGAGATGTTGATACAATGAGATCAATGAAGTATTAAAATTATGCACACACATTACCTAAGAATGCCAGATTAGGTTTACTTCAAATAAAAAAGATTCCAGCAGATTCATTTAATTTTTCTTTTTCTTTCTCTTATACCTTTATTCTCAAAAGAATAATAAATTAAGAGGTCTCATCATGTGAAGCTAAATTTGATAATCCAGGTAAAACCTAAAGCTCATGACATAAAAAAAATTGTGAAATCGTAAAAGTTTTCACTAAAATAGTCTTGTATTGAATGCATAACTTATAATTTGGAAAAGTACAAACAATTTATGAATTAACTCATTTTATTTGCTGTGGATATCTCATATGGTCTCTCACTAGGCAGAGAAGAGACGCACTTCACATACAAAAGAATACACAGAAAATCTCACCACATATTTTTTATCTTTGTTTCAGCTAATGCTCTTTTACTGCCATTCATAATTGTTTTTTCTCTTTACCTGACATGACCTTCTACTTTCAGATTAAGGAAACGTTCATAAAGGTTTATAAAGTGGCCCTCTGTCATGAACATATATAGAAAGAATAATAAACATGCACTGCGTAAGCCTAAGCTGATCAACTGAAAATTTAGAATTCCTCGAGAAATATTGGAAAAGCTGGGGAAAATTAGCATATTGAATGTGGTATTAGTTAGGGTAAGTAGGCCAAAGTGCTGGAACGAATGGATGAAAAATGGATAACGACTCCAATACAATGAGCTAACGCACCCTCTCTCGCAGAGCAGGGGCCACTGAGGCGCTCTCCTCTGCCTTCTTCTGGGCCTCTGCCATCACTTGGGTGCTCAACATTGTCTGCTTCCTCCTGGAGGCAGGAGAAAGAGAGTGTGGGAGACAAGCCTAATTTTTATACACTGTGGCCAAGAGGTAGTATGCAGGCTCTGCTCACCTTCCACTGGCCAGAAATAAGTCACATAACCAAGGCTCCCTTGCAGGGGTCCTGAGAATTAAGGGCCCTGGCTAGGCAGCTGCTTTCTAGCTACAAGTGTTCAATGGAAGGACAGATTTGGGGGAATAGCTAGAATTCTGCCACAAATATTTACATCTGCATTTCAGCTTTTGATCTTAAAATTCAATGATCTTAATTCGGCAAATTCTTTGACCTCATTGATTAAATGTCTATATACAGGTGGTATTTTCATCGTTTGCAAATCTTCCATAGTTATAGTGGAAATGTTCCATCAACAAGTAATGAATAGATTTGACATAGTTAGGAATCACAATTGATTTCAATAAGTGATTATTAAACTGGGGATAAAATAGTGAATTAGATGAACTTCTATATATTTAACACTTTTCTGGACACTGATAGACGGTAGCGAACAAGAAAGACATGAAGCTTATAATCTAGTAAGGAGACCAAGAATAAAACATATAAGAAAACATGAATAAACGATACGACTAGGTAGTGATAAGTGCCATGAAAAAGAAAGTGAATGGGAATGGCAAGCAACGCCAGAGAGCTGAAAAGGGGACAGTTACATGATGATTCAAATGGTGAGAAGGTGTCAGCCAATGTTCAAGGCAGAGGATGGCAAATGTCCTGAAGGCAAATAGAGGTGAGCTGGGAGCATTGGTGAGAGGTGTGTGGGGACCATGGGCTGAAACACAGTGATCCCAGGCTTTGAGAGAGGGGCAGAGAGCTAGGCTGTTACCAGTTCACCTGGGGCTTTGGAGGCCACAGGATGGACTCCGTCAGTTACTCTGTTTGGAATGGGAAACTACTGGAAGATTTTAAGCAGGAGAGTGGTATACTTTGATATAACTTTAAATAGTTGTCATATATAGAATAATAGGGGGACACGTGAGGCAATGGAATGAGAAGATATATAAGGTGTTAGGATGTGCACCTAACCCTTACACGGGAAACTGAGAAAGCCTAGCTGGAGGAGGTGATCTACAAGCTTGCGTTTTGAAGGATTAGCTATAGTGGGACAATTGAGGTGGGTAAATATGGCTGAAGAAGCAGAGCAGAAGACAGTAGAGAGAGTGGAAGAAATTTTAAATCACTCTGTGGCAGAAGATGAGGTCCAGGGGTGTAACCAGAAGTACAATCATGAAGAGTCTTTTGTATTATACAAGGTACTTAGATTTTATCTTTAAAACAAGAGAGCATTGGGAGGACTCAGTAGAGATGTGGCAGGACCAGATTTGCCTTTTAGAATGATCCCTTTTGATCACCTGCAGAGAATGGACTGAGATAGTTTGGCATGGGGAGTGGTGGTCTGCGTGAAAAGTGACAAGGGCCCAAAGCCACAGCTAAGACCACGGCTATACAAATGGCAATGTTAAATATCAGTGGGAAGAAAGAGGAGACGTCTAGAATAGTTTCCAGTTCTTTGATTGTTGTTGGCATCTTCAAAGATAGAGAACAGAGAAAGAGATGCAAATAGGAGTTGGATGGGGAGAGAAAGGGGCTATAACGGGGTGGAGGGCTTATAGTAAGAGAAGTCTTATTTGCAGTAAAAAATAAGTTTCTAGGAATGAATAATAATGTGATAGTTGGAAAGTCATTCACATTAAACGCTATTGAATTATTTCCACAACTTGAAATCTAAATATCTAAATAGTACAGGATCAGGTACTCGTCATTAAATATTGTATTTATTTTTTAAAAAGTACATTTCATAGCAACATCTTCAGAGTTGCATGTGAGGGTATCTTAATATCAATCAACTAGTTGGCAAAGATTATACCCATTTATTCAACATTAACATTATATTAATAATCATATAGGTAATAGCTAACATTTATTGAGCACATTATCTGCCACTGTGTTAAGCACTTTGTATATGTTAATTATCTCATTTAATCTTAACAATTTTGACTTGAGAACAAATATTATCCCTATTTATCATATGATATAGCTGAAGCTCAGAGAGGTTGTGTAATTTGCCCAAGGTCACCAGCTAGTAAATGGCAGAGGCAGGAATTCTACCCTTATTTTGAACTGCAAGATAACATAGTCTGTATCACATTTTAAAAATATAACATGGTGATTCATTGAGATGTCTTCCTGGGGCTGTCACCATAGGACAGGATGTATTTTAAACTAAGCTATTAGCTCTGAAACTTAAAAAAAAAAAGTGTCAACTTGCTTCTTGATTTTAAGTGAATTTGATGTTATTTTAATTAGTTAAAAGTCCCTGACAAAAGCAAGAGTCATCAGGGCTGGATTCGAATCCGGTTCAGCTCTTGTTAACTGGCTTATCTCCAGCAGGCTTCTCTTCCTCCCAGAATTCCCATCTGTAACTTGAAGGCTCTACCCGACATGAGGGCTGGACACAGAGCAGGCATTCAATAAACAGTGTCAAATGCTTTTACAGATTAGGTATATTCACCATTGAGTTGGAAGCAGAAACATTAAACTAGTACTTTCTCCACCAAAAATGAAATTAGCATGCTGGTTGCAGACTTTTCTTTTTTCCTCTCTGTTAAAATCAAGATAAAGCATCGGCTCTTTTCTGGTCTTGGTAACTTTGCCAGTCTTTTATTTGTCCCTCCCCTCACTCTGTGATAAAAAAGAAAAAGTAATCAAGAGACAATGAATCCATCTTTAGAATCTCGGGGTGCCAGTGCCCGGGACCGTATCCCGCTGTCCAAGGGTGTTCTCTCGGCTCCTTCTCGCTTTCTGCTTGGCTTTTTGCCCTTCTTTCCGATGTGTTGGCTGTTCTCATTTCCAGATCAGAGTTGACCTTTTTTGTAAGGTTAAAAAAAGCGTTAAAAGCCTCTGCCTTTTTACTGTCATACATTATTAGCTTTCTCATCCCATCAAATAAAAGAGCTGCATTCTCCTTTACCCGGCTCTTGTGACGGATGTATTTCAAGAAGGACTTTTCTCCCTCCATTTTCTTAGAGTTTACAAAAAAAAATCTAACATCGTGAATTAATTTGACAAATGCAGTAAAACAGCTCTCTGTCTCCGTGTAGAACTCCCCAGCCTGCTATAATTAAAAACTAATACTGAGTTGCTTTCAGTCAATTTCCCTAGAAATGCTAACATAATCACAAAATTAGAGCAGGATTCTTTCATTGTCAAGTCCATATATTTTAAATCTTTCAGGATATGTTGATGCATATACACATGGCAAAAAAGATATTACCACCATATAACACAATTTTTTAAAGTTTTTGTTCTAAGATAATTGTAGATTCATATGCAGTTGTAAGAAATAATACGGAGAGATCCCATATGCCTTTATCTAGTTTTCCGCAAATATTTTAAGACAAAGTCATTCTATTTGTGTGTGCCACTGCATAGTACTTTGTAGGCCCAAGGTACTTGTTTTTGTTTGAGACCTGAAAAGAATTTCTTCAATGTCAATATAGTTTGTGCCTTCTCAGCTGTCACATGCTCACAAATATGTTTCTTTGTTCTCTGAGAGAATTCTTGGAAACAATAATATTAAAAACTCTCTGTGTACAGACATCAGAATTATTTACTAGAAAGGCAATTTTTAAAGTATGTAAAAATAGTTACAATATTTAAATAAAGTATTTTATCCACTCTAAAATATCTGTTCCTTATTATGCAAAGCAAATAGAAAAGTTCTCAGATGTCCTTGGATTACAATTGATCCTTATACTGTAGCTTGTCGCGTGCGTGTGTATGCGTGTGTGTGTATGTGTTTGTGGTTACTGTAATTTGTAGATTGTAAATTGTGTGTGTGTTTAACATGGCAGTCTCTGTTTTTTTTTGTGTGTGTTTATTTTATTGAATTTTCTACAGGATTAGAAATCTCTCTAAAGATATATATCTTATGAGACAGACAAACTGAATGAAAGCTCTTTCAAACTAGAAGGGTTAAAAATCTCTTCAGAATTCTACAATGTTTTCCATGATCTAATCATAAAACTAAATTATCATGGTGACAGCCTTCCATATCTGGTTCCTCTGAGTCTCTTTAAATTAATTCAACACCATTACAATTCTGGGAAGCTAGAGGCTGTGACTTAGAGTCCAATTAAAAACATAACATAATTTAACTATTGATAAAAAGATAATCCTGGAAAGTTCATTTTCATGGGAATTATTAAAACTTGATATATTCCACATGGGAATAACCATTTTATTTCACCTCAGGTAAGAACAGTAAATGGAAATAAATTCAATTGTAAGTACAACTGAAAAAATTGCCTCCAAAAATATAACTTTGGATACTTACACTGGTTTTCTTGATGATTGATAGAAAAAATTCGTGTTTTTCTTTCAAAGTTAAAAGTGGAAAAACAGCCAAACAAACAATAAACCTACTTTAGCCCTCTGAGTCTAGCAAACCAAAACCACTAAATGGAAACTTCTCAGTCCAGATTGGAAAAAGCTACTAGATCAGTGAACAATTTTAGAGATGAATTTATAGACCACTGGAGTTCTTAGTCATATTAATAGTTGAATAATATGCGCAATAATTTGGCTCAAGTGTTAAAAATGACTAAACCTAACTAATTAAGTAGACAATAACTTACTTTTGGTTATCGCCTTAGTTGAAGCACTAGCTCATAATATTCTTTATTAACTATTCTATAAATTCTTAACCAGTGCGATTACGAATTCCTGTGTTCTGATAGTAGATGTTGTCAGGCAATAGCGGCTCTCTCCCACTGTCTCCCTTTGACCTGGGGATAGTTGACCTCCGGGCCGTGGCAGAAAGACAGAGAGATGGAGGAAGGAGAAGATAGTCATGGGAATACTCACTAGGCTGAAAAGGAAAACTGTGCCTAAGTTTTTTCTGTTCAAAAATACAACTTTTTATGACTTTTGAATATTTCATGAACAAGCTATTTGTCCAAAAATAATATGTAAATAAAAATAATGACTCATTCAACATTCACAGTTTGTACTAACTGAGACATTGGCAGTGACCAAATTTCCTCTTATATTCATAAGAAGAGACCTCTACAAGAAAATTAATTGTGTCAATATCATCAATAAGCTATATTTAGCAACATGTATTTCCGAATATTCATTTTAGGCCTCTCTTCATTTTTGCTTCAGGACCTCCATTGTGACTCACCTTCCCATCTTCCTTTTCAGATGCTGGCTCCAGGGCAGCCTGAGCAGTGAAGAAACTGATCCAGGTACTGAATCCCAATGGGGAGTGCAGGCTGACGAACCAAGTGTGATGCCCGAAAGTTAGTATCATTATTGGACTTGGTCTATCAAACAGTCAGTAAAGTGTTATAGAAGGAGATTCCAGTAGCACTACAGCAAGGAGGCCAGACAGGTAGGCAGTTAGCAGCAGAGAAAGCCACAGACAGTGAAGGAAGATTCCAACCACTGGGCTAAGGGACAGGCAGTTTTCCCGTAGCTGAAAATGGCGGCTCACAAGAGCAAAGTAGTGCCATTCAGGGCCTAGGCATACTGTTGGCAACAAATCCTTCTGTGCTGGACACAGCCACAGAAGCCTAGGGTCTTATGTGAAACTAGTGCGTTTACAATGGACTTGAGCGCAAGACCTTCTGATCCCAGTGAGGCACTGCAGGCTGGGCGCCTTAGGGAATGCTGTAGAAGCCCCGGATGCTGCTCTAGGACATTTCATTGTTGATTTAATGGTAGGGCCAGTGGGTAAAGAAGTGGAAACAATAAAAGAAATTTCTACCTCAAATTAGAATTGATCTGAAAGGTGCAGAATATCTACCCTTGAGGGGGAGCCGATTTGTTAGTGGGACACAGGATTTGGAAGATAATGATATATATCCAGGTGACAGTAGGATAAGATGAGGGCTGACGTTCAGGGTTTGCCGTGAGAATTCAATGAAGTAATATTGTTAACAGTGTTTCCTCAATTATGAATTGTTATTTTAATGAGTTTATTAATACCTATTACCCTAATACTTGCACCAACTCTAGTTACTTAGGTCAATAAATTTAATAAAAAAAAGATGTACATAGGACGGAATTCCAAGATGGCGCCGTGAGTAGTCCTCTTTGTCTCTCGCCCTTCGAGTCTACAATTATTTGGACACTTATCGCTTGACAAAGGATATCCAGACAGCATCTCAGGACGTCTGAGACACCCACGCGACTATACATCGGAAGGCGGACGGACTTTCCTCCGGGAGGATGTGGAAATAGGTGAAAACTCTCCGACCCCGACGGGCAGCCTAGTACCTGCAAGCGGCTTTCTTCCAACGGACGCCCCCAGAGGATCCACACACATCTAGGGCAGGAGCGAGAACACAACAGAGGAGCGACGGTGGAAACAGGTGACCAGAACCCTACTTAAACCCCCCGCAATTACTCCTAAACGCAGAGGGAAACTTTGGAGTTGCACACCTGAGCCCGCGGGGAGAGTCTCTCCCTGCCATTGGCGGGGAGACCCGGCCTGGTGCTCGGGGCGCCCGGAGGGTCCCAGAGAGAGACACGGAGGGCACGGAGGTCTCCCAGCTGCCGTTGCCTGCCCCGTGGGACTAGGGATTGCCGGAGATCTCGGAGAGGACCGGGGCGGGGGAACTTTCAAAGGCGGGTCCGGCGACCCGGTGGGGAAGCGCCGGAGCTCCGCCAGGCAGCAGACAAAACTCTCTGTCTGCCGGTAGCAGAGGGGCCACGCTGAGCACTCAGGGCTCCCGGCAGAGGCCCGGAGAGAAGCCCAGAGGGCGGGGCGACCCCCAGCTGCCGTTGCCCGCCCCGGGGGACTAGGGATTGCCGGAGATCTCGGAGAGGACCGGGGCGGGGGAACTTTCAAAGGCGGGTCCGGCGACCCGGTGGAGAAGCGCCGGAGCTCCGCCCGGGCAGCAGACAAAACTCTCTGTCTGCCATTAGCAGAGGGGCCACGCCCAGCATTCAGGGCTCCCGGCAGAGGCTCGGACAGAAGCCCAGAGGGCGGGGCGTCCCCCAGCTGCCGTTGCCCGCCCCGTGGGACTAGGGATTGCCGGAGATCTCGGAGAGGACCGGGGCGGGGGAACTTTCAAAGGCGGGTCTGGCGACCCGGAGGGGAAGCGCCGGAGCTCCGCCAGGCAGCAGACAAAACTCTCTGTCTGCCGGTAGCAGAGGGGCCACGCTGAGCATTCAGAGCTCCCGGCAGAGGCCCGGAGAGAAGCCCAGAGGGCGGGGCGACCCCCAGCTGCCGTTGCCCACCCGGTGAGGCTAGGGATTGCCGGAGATCTCGGAGAGGACTGGGGCTGGAGAGAGTTCCAGAGACCCAGCTTAGTAGCCTAGGGGGAAACCCTACAGGCTCACAGAAGCCTTAGGGAAAGCCTCTGCACAGCACCAGTAGAAGGCACCCAGCCGCCAGCCACAAGGCTGGAAGACCCCAGGGCAAAAGCAGCATAGCTAGGTGTACTAACCACAGACTGTAGAAGATGCCAATAGCTCTCCTGCGACCCATAGAGGACAAGTGAGATTTGGTGGGTGCCGACAGCAACCGAGCGACAAATAAAAGTGATCCCACCCCTGGCCGCTGGAAAAGCCCATAACACCGTTGCAGACCCCAAGGAGAGAGCGCATCTAGGTGGGCAACAACAGTAGGCACCTGCAGCCTGAAGCCCCCCGTGACGGCCCCCACGGCAGAGGAGGGAATCCAAAGGGCCACTGTGGCTACGAAGAGGGGCCCAGGCCCAGTTAGCAACTACGGACAGGGTTCCTGGTTGGTGAAGTATAAACAGCTGCTCCCCCCACCGCAGCAGCTGAAACAAGTGAAAGGAGCAACTAAACTCTATCTCCATGCGGAGGCACAAATCAACATCATCAAGCAATATGAAAAAATACATTAAATCTCCAGAACAGAAAGAAAGTAACAAATACACAGAAAACAATCCCAAAGAAAATGAGATATATAACCTAAATGATGATGACTTCAAAACAGCCATCATTAAAATACTCACTGAGTTAAGAGAGAATTCTGACCGACAACTCAACGAGTTCAGGAGCTATGTCACAAAAGAGTTTGATACGATAAAGAAGAACCAAACAGAAATACTGGAAATGAAGAACACAATAGAGGAGATTAAGAAAAATCTAGATGCTCTGAACAGTAGGGCCGATAATATGGAGGAAAGAATTAGCAATTTGGAAGATGGCAATATAGAATTGTTGCAGGCAGAGGAGGAGAGAGAAGCAAGACTTAAAAGAAATGAAGAAACTCTCCGAGAATTATCAGACACAATTAGGAGATGCAACGTAAGGATTATAGGTATACCAGAGGGAGAAGAGAAGGAGAAAGGGGCAGAAAACCTATTCAAAGAAATAATGGCTGAGAACTTCCCAAATCTGGTGAGGGAGATGGATCTTCAGGTGACAGAAGCCAATAGATCTCCAAACTTTATCAATGCAAGAAGACCAACTCCACGGCATATAGTAGTGAAGCTAGCAAAAGTCAACGACAAGGAGAAAATATTAAGGACAGCCAGGCAAAAGAAACTAACCTACAAAGGAACCCCCATCAGGCTATCAGCAGATTTCTCAGCAGAAACTTTACAGGCTAGAAGAGAGTGGAACGATATATTCAAAAATCTGAAGGACAAAAACCTACAGCCGAGAATTCTCTACCCAGTGAAAATATCCTTCAAATACGATGGAGAAATAAAAACTTTCCCAGATAAACAAAAATTAAGGGAGTTCATTGCCACAAAACCTCCTCTTCAGGAAATCCTCAGGAAAACCCTCATTCCTGAAAAATCCAAAAAAGGAAAGGGGCTACAAAACCAAGAGCAGAGGAGATAAGTAGAAGGACAACAACAGAGAGTAGCAGCTCTACATCAGAACAGATTAAACCATGGGACGAGAAACAAAGGAAACTGAAGAAAACCGGAAAACAAGACACAAAATGGTAGTGGTAGGCCCCCACGTCTCAATAATCACTCTAAATGTAAACGGATTGAACTCCCCAATCAAAAGACACAGAGTGGCAGGATGGATCAAAGAACAAGATCCAACAATATGCTGCCTCCAGGAAACACACCTCAGCCCCAAAGACAAACACAGACTCAGAGTGAAGGGATGGAGAACAATACTCCAAGCTAATAATGAACAAAAGAAAGCAGGTGTCGCTATACTAATATCAGACAAGGTAGATTTCAAAGCAAAACAGATAAAGAAAGACAAAGAGGGACAGTATATAATGATAAAAGGGACTCTCCACCAAGAAGACATAACACTTATAAATATATACGCACCCAACACAGGAGCACCAAAATTTGTAAAGCAACTCTTAATAGAACTAAAAGAAGACATCAACAACAATACAATAATAGTAGGGGACCTCAACACACCATTAACACCAATGGACAGAACATCCAGACAGAAAATCAACAAGGAAATAATAGAATTAAATGAAAAATTAGACCAGATGGACTTAATAGATATATATAGAACACTTCATCCAAAAACAGCAGGTTACACATTCTTCTCAAGTGCACATGGAACATTCTCAAGGATTGACCATATTTTGGGAACCAAAGCAAACATCAATAAATACAAGAGAGTTGAAATAATATCAAGCATCTTTTCTGATCATAACGCTATTAAACTAGAAATCAACCACAAGAAAAAAGCAGAGAAAGGTGCAAAAATGTGGAGACTAAACAACACGCTTCTCAACAAACAATGGATCATTGAAGAAATTAAAGAAGAAATCAAATATTATCTGGAGACAAATGAAAATGAAAACACGACATACCAAATCATTTGGGATGCAGCAAAAGCAGTCCTAAGAGGGAAATTCATCGCAATACAGGCTCACCTCACTAAACAAGAAAAAGCTCACGTAAGCAACCTCAAACGACACCTAACAGAACTAGAAAAAGAAGAACAAACAAGGCCCAGAGTCAGTAGAAGGAGGGAAATAATAAAAATAAGAGCAGAAATAAACGATATTGAAACAAAAAAGACAATAGAAAGGATCAATGAAACAAAGAGTTGGTTCTTCGAAAGAATTAACAAAATTGACAAACCCCTAGCCAGACTCACCAAGAAAAGAAGAGAGAAATCGCAAATTAATAAAATCAGGAATGACAGAGGAGAAATCACAACAGATACCAATGAAATACAAGAGATCATAAGAGAATACTATGAAAAACTATATGCCAACAAATTGAACAACCTGGAAGAAATGGACAAATTCCTAGACTCCTACAATCTCCCCAAACTGAATCAGGAAGAAATGGAGAATCTGAATAGACCAATCACAAGTAAGGAAATAGAAACGGTAATCAAAAACCTCCCCAAAAACAAGAGTCCAGGACCAGACGGCTTCTCTGGAGAATTCTACCAAACATTCAAAGAAGACTTAATACCTATTCTCCTCAAACTGTTCCAGAAAATTGAGAAAGATGGAGAACTCCCTAACACATTCTATGAAGCCAACATCACTCTGATCCCCAAACCTGACAAGGACAACGCAAAGAAGGAGAACTACAGGCCGATATCACTGATGAACATAGATGCAAAAATCCTCAACAAAATTTTGGCAAACCGATTACAGCAATACATCAAAAAGATTATACACCATGATCAAGTGGGATTTATACCAGGGACACAGGGATGGTTCAACATCCGCAAGTCAATCAACGTGATACACTACATTAACAAAATGAAAACCAAAAACCACATGATCATCTCAATAGATGCAGAGAAAGCATTCGACAAGATCCAACACCCATTTATGATAAAAACCCTCAGTAAAATGGGTATAGATGGAAAGTACCTCAACATAATAAAGGCCATATATGATAGACCCACAGCCAACATCATACTCAATGGACAAAAGCTGAAAGCCATCCCTCTGAGGACAGGAACAAGACAAGGGTGCCCACTTTCACCACTCCTATTCAACATAGTTCTGGAGGTGCTGGCCAGAGCAATTCGGCAGGAAAAAGAAATAAAAGGAATCCAAATAGGTAACGAAGAAGTAAAACTCTCGTTGTTTGCAGACGACATGATCTTATACATAGAAAACCCCAAAGAATCCACAGAAAAACTATTAGAAATAATCAACAACTACAGCAAAGTAGCAGGGTATAAAATTAACGTGCATAAATCAGTAGCATTTCTATACACTAACAATAAACTAACAGAAAAAGAACTCAAGCACTCTATCCCATTCACAATCGCAACGAAAAGAATAAAATACCTTGGGATAAACTTAACCAAGGAAGTGAAGGATCTATACAATGAAAACTACAAGACTCTCTTGAAAGAAATAGGCGATGACATAAAGAGATGGAAAGACATCCCTTGCACATGGATTGGAAGAATAAACATAGTTAAAATGTCCATACTACCTAAAGCAATATACAGATTCAATGCTATCCCAATCAGAATCCCAAGAACATTCTTCACAGAAATTGAACAAACAATCCTAAAATTCATATGGGGCAACAAAAGACCGCGAATTGCTAAAGCAATCCTGAGCAAGAAAAACAAAGCCGGCGGAATCACAATCCCCGATTTCAAAACATACTACAAAGCTACAGTGATCAAAACAGCATGGTACTGGTACAAAAACAGGTCCACAGATCAATGGAACAGAATTGAAAGCCCAGAGATAAAACCACACATCTATGGACAGCTAATCTTCGACAAAGGAGCAGAGGGCCTACAATGGAGAAAAGAAAGTCTCTTCAACAAATGGTGCTGGGAAAACTGGACAGCAACATGCAAAAGATTGAAAATTGACCATTCTTTTTCACCACACACCAAAATAAACTCAAAATGGATCAAAGACCTAAAGATTAGGCCTGAGACAATAAGTCTTTTGGAAGAGAATATAGGCAGTACACTCTTTGACATCAGTTTCAAAAGAATCTTTTCGGACACTGTAACTCCTCAGTTGAGGGAAACAATAGAAAGAATAAACAAATGGGACTTCATCAGACTAAAGAGCTTCTTCAAGGCAAGGGAAAACAGGATTGAAACAAAAAAACAGCTCACTAATTGGGAAAAAATATTTACAAGCCACTTATCCGACAAAGGGTTAATCTCCATAATATACAAAGAACTCACACTACTTAACAACAAAAAAACAAACAACCCGATCAAAAAATGGGCAGAGGACATGAACAGACATTTCTCAAAAGAAGATATGAATATGGCCAATAGACACATGAAAAGATGTTCATCATCGCTAATCATCAGGGAAATGCAAATCAAAACTACACTAAGATATCACCTTACCCCCGTTAGATTGGCAAAAACATCCAAAACCAAGAACAACAAATGTTGGAGAGGTTGTGGAGAAAGAGGAACCCTCATACACTGTTGGTGGGAATGCAAACTGGTACAGCCACTATGGAAAACAGTATGGAGATTTCTCAAAAAGTTAAAAATAGAAATACCCTATGACCCAGCCATCCCATTACTGGGTATCTATCCTAAGAACCTGATATCAGATATCTCAAGAGTCCGTTGCACCCCTATGTTCATTGCAGCATTATTTACAATAGCCAAGACGTGGAACCAGCCTACATGCCCAGAAACTAATGATTGGATAAAGAAGATGTGGTATATATACACAATGGAATACTACTCAGCCATAAAAAAAGACGAAATTGGCCCATTCACAACAATGTGGATGGACCTCGAGGGTATTATGTTAAGCGAAATAAGTCAGTCAGAGAAAGACGAACTCTATATGACTCCACTCATAGGTGGAAATTAGTATATTGAGAAGGAGATCTGATTGGTGGTTACCAGGGAAAAGGGGGGGTGGGGGGAGGGTACGGAGGGGGAAGTGGTGTACCCACAACATGACTAACAAAAATGTACAACTGAAATCTCACAAGGTTGTAATCTATCATAACATTATTAAAAAAAAAAAAAAAAAAAAAGATGTACATACATGATTGTCAAATATATACAAACTATAGAAATATCAGTTTAACTTTGATACCCTGTCCTTTTTTCCTTCCCATACTAATCAGAAAATGCCAGATCAGTCCCTCAGGTCTATAACTATTAACATCTTCTTGCAACTTGTAAAAGTGTGAGGGCTCTGCAGTGCTCCAGTATTTCTCTTAGGGTTTTGCTAATCTTTCCGGAAATTCTTACAAACACTACTGTTGATTCTCCAGCGATCTTTTTTTCTTTATGCGCTTTGCTTATGTACCTTTCACAATATTGTACACCTGAATGTTTCTGCTTCCCTTCTAGGTCGACCTTTCTGACTCCCTCTCTGCCCTGGTGGCTGTAAGGATGCCAAATCTTTCCCTGTGTCTGCTTCCCACCCTCCACTCTCTCTGGACTCCTTCTTCCCCTCTCACCATAAAAACAAAGCCCATCCTCTCATTTTTGATGGTGTGGCTTTCACCCCTTTTAGTACCAATTCCCGAATCCCAGCTAAGACTACAGCCTGGTGTATGGGATGATTCCGAAAGTCCTTTCCAGTGTTTGTACGGTAGAGAGAATTACTTCTCTGTTCTGCGAGCGGGGCTCTAGCTGGGTGAAAAGCAATGGTCTGTAGAATATTTTGGGTTCTAGCACCCTTTGGGATCTAGTTAAAATTATGATGAACTCTCAAGAAAGGAAGTACACATACTTACATGTTATTTTTCATATGATTCTAGAAGATTTAACCTTGAAGCCATGTATAAATCTACTACGCTTGCCCAAGGGGCCTGGTACCTCAGGTTAAGATTTTTCTTATGTAAAGAGAAAAAAATATTATGGGCTTTGTAGATAGACCTGGGTGTGAGTCTTGATTTTGACTGTGTGATTCTAAAATAAACACATTTCACCGAGTTGAAGTTTCCTCTTCTATAAAATAAGATTAACGATATTCATTTTTCTGAATTGTTGAGGATTAGAGGTAACTTGGTAATATCTTGGCATAAAGAAGTCCCTCAATAAACATAACATCATTATTAAAAACAATATAGCTTCTCACTTTCTGGTGGAACATGATTTTCCACAACGGGATATCAATATTGGGTGTGTAGTGAACTAAATTAAAACCAAATATACTAAATTGCTTTGTCATAATATTTTGCCTTTAGATTTAAACTATGGGCTTTTGCTGATCATTTTTACTCATCACTACAATAGTGTATATATGTGTTGGTTATCTAAATAATAATCAGTGTTGATTCCAACCTAGGGTAAAAGTGTTAAGTTCTTTCTGGCAAAAGATGACAGAAGATTTCTTAACTGAGTCTAAAGCAGATAATTTCCACATCTAAAACTTTGCTCCTTTAGGCTTTTAACTTTTAATTGCAGTTTTATACATCGATTGAGATTCATATAGATTTGGGTTCTAATCTTATACATTAAGTGTCTTATATGCTTTTTTTTAAAGTTCAGATATCATTCCTATTCCAATTTACTAGATTGGCATAGAAGGTTCTCAAGGGTCGAACAACTGCTTACAAATATTGTAAAGTTATATTACATATATGGACTGAAGGGGGATCTCATCTAGATTAGTGCTGCTCAGATCTCAATAACATGGTGAGGACCTCTGATATATGGAAGATTGGAAGCACACACTTTCTGACCTGTGGTGGGAATGTAGGAAAATGAACAGTGAGGTTGACTTTCATCTATACAACCAAGTCATTCTGAACCAAGAGGGAGAAGAAAATTCCATTTTTAGATATTTATGCAGTTGGTATATTCACTTTGTCATTTATTCACAAGCACCTCTTACGGGCCAGTCTGTGCTCCACCCTAGAGATATAAAGATGTGCAACACATGGGTCTTGCCTTCAAAGGTAAAGTGGAGAGTGAGTCTTTGACTCTTTTTTAATGGAAAACTACAAAGCAGACTAATTAAGCATACAGGTTTACTATCTCACAGACCTGTGTTAGCATCCTGCCTCTGAAACTTACTCTTATGTCAATTTAGCCAAATGACCAAAGCCTTGGAGGTTCCATTTTCTCATTTGTACAATGTGGGAGTGGTATCTAACTTGCAAGATTGTTGTAGGGATTAAACACAGGTAATGTTTTTGATGTGCTTAGCAAAATGGCTGGCACATGCTAATTGATCAATAAATAATGGTTATTATTAATGCATCTACATCACCAATAATTGATACAGCTTCACAATGACATTATGGTAATCTATAGAGTTTTATTTTATTACTGAGTGAGTAGTGCATGTATGAGTTGCTCTTAGGCATCTGTTAATTGATAAGTGCTATTAAAAACAAGAAAAATATGTAGTATGATTTCACTTATATGTTAACCTAAAAAACAAAACAAACAAACAAAACTAAGCAGAAACAGATTCAGACACAGGAATGAACCTACTGGATACCAGAGAAAGGAGGGGTTGTGTGTGTGTGTGTGTGTGTGGAGGCAAAATAGGTGAAGGGGATTAAAGAGTACAGACTCGCAGGTATAAAATAAATAAGTTATGGGGAGGAATGTATAGCATAGGGAATATAGTCAACAGCATTTCAATGACTTTGTATGGTGATGAATGGTAACTAGACTTATGGTGGTAATCATTTTGTAATGTATATAAATATCAAATCACTATGATGTACATCTGAAACTAATAACATAGTGTATATCAATTATACTTCAAAAACAAACAAGCAAACTAATTATGTCAACCAAATGATCAGCAATGACAA
Organism: Equus przewalskii; assembly: GCF_037783145.1. Lineage (NCBI taxonomy): Eukaryota > Metazoa > Chordata > Mammalia > Perissodactyla > Equidae > Equus > Equus przewalskii. The sequence goes on from NC_091838.1 coordinate 10,453,224, forward strand.
AGAATCTCATTCAATATACTCTACTAGATATTTTTGGACAGCAATCGAAGGCTGAGGCATTCAAATTAAAAGGATCCATTTTATTTTTTCAAACCCTACATCAAAACTAGGCATTACAAAGGGAAAATATAAAATGAATTTTAGTAGAATCCGCATGAGTGTTTTGTTATCATAAGCTCTGGAACAAATCTGCTAGCTTACATTTTATTTCCAGAAGGCATCCAACTGTTTCTGTTTCACAAAGCTACTGATTTAGACATACTACACACACACACATACACGTATACACATGTATGTGTTTATCAACCATGTACCAAAAAAACTCAAAAAGATATTTTATTAGTCAGCGTCTTATTCTCGTGTGTAAGTTAGACATTAGCACAGTGATGTAATGAAAAACGGGCAATGTCTGCAGTTTTTTTATACTGATTTCTAATGATGGTAAATGAAAACAAAATAACCTAAAAACTAAATTTAAAATACTTCTTACCTTAGTTACCCATCAGGAGAAATAGATCTTAAATGAAAACTCCTGATTTCACAAATTTTTGTTAGAAATACGACTGCCTTATTTTCTACTATATTAATCAAAGATGAGAAACATAATATGTTATATATTAATCAAATATAAAATATACATCTTAATCAAATAATGTTACAAAATATCCTTCCATCATCCATGTGCATTATATAAGAAAGTGTAAAATGTAAGTGATCAATCCTCTGTATAAACCTTAATATATATGTGCTTTTGTATGATACCTTGCCTAATAAACCCCCAAGTTCTGGAGTGCATATGTAGACACAATTCCATTTTTTATACATGTAATGCAATCCTTTAAAAACATTATTATTAAAAACCACAGTGCTTTTTCTTCTTCTGCCACTGACTCTAAAGTTATTGGTAATTTCTTGAATGTTTCCATGACACCTGACAAATATGCCTCAGTATTTTCATAATGCCTATCAGAGTGATATCTAGGTCCTCTAAAAGAAGTATTAGACTATAAATGTAATGAATGAGGGTGAGTGCAAAGCTCATTTGTTTCCACAACTCTGTTGGAGCTGTTCAAGTAGTTATGGGTTAGAGAAAACTGTATTGGGTCAGTGCTTTTAGTTTATAGAGCTGTAATTGCCATTTGGCTGGAAAAAGGAGAGAGTTGCTACTTCACTGTTGTGGTCTTAGGACTTAGGAAGGGTTTTAACATTTGTGAATTTTATAATCAGTAGTTTAAAATATGATTTTCAATTTTTAAAAGTTCTAATATGTAATTATTCCTAGTTCTGCCTTGCTATGAACATGGTTTCCTGATAAAATGACAGCGATGAAGATATGATTCAAATATGAAATAAAGTAAAGTTAGAGAAGAAATTTTAGTAAACTGAGATTGTCTAGTCTAGATATATAAAATATTAAAAATAAAAACAATAATAGTTGCTAAGCATATAAATATTTATTTGTCATTGTTTTGGTGCTGTAGATCTAAGATTAAAAAAAGTATGTGTATAATGGAGAGTCAGGTAATTTAACAGCAATTTAAAAAGCATTAAGTGAAAATTAAATTCATTGAACAAATATTTGTTGAGCAGGTACTATATGCCAGGCACTGTGCTAAGAGCTGCAGATAAAAGGATGAAGAAGAGAAATATATTACCTCCCCTCATGCAGCTGATAATCTACTTGGTGAGACAAAAAAATAACAGGAAACAAAATGATTAATGATTTCAAAAGTGCAAGAGACAGAGGAAAAGGACGTGAAAATCAAGAAAAAGTTCAATGGAGTAGGGCGTATTTCAGATAAGCTAGCCAGAGAAGTCCTCTTTGAACATGTGATATTAATCTGAAATGTAAAGAAAGAGAGGAGGCCAATCATGTGAAGAGGCATAGGAAGAATTTTCCATGCAGGGTGGATAACAAACGTTCTCGAAGCAGAAAAAGAGTCTGCTGTGTTCTAGAAATGGCTAACAGACCAGTATTGGTGGATTGTGGACATTGAGGAGAAAAGTGTAGGATGACGTTGTAAAAGCAGGAAGGGGCTGAATCATGCTGTGACTGTAATAACATGAAACTTTATTGTGGCCTGAATTAAGGTAGTAAGAGAGAGAGAGAGAGAGAAGAGGACAATTTTAAAATATACTTTAGAGATGAATAGACAGGATCTGCTGATGAATTAGATGTGGAAAGTGAGAATGAGGGAGCAGGAATAATTAAGAATATCTACCATGTTTCTGGTTTGAGCAACTATAAACATGGTTGTGGGGGCTGGCCCCGTGGCCGAGTGGTTAAGTTCACGCACTCCACTGAGGCGGCCCAGGGTTTCGCTGGTTCGGATCCTGGGCGCGGACGTGGCACCGCTCATCAGGCCACGTTGAGATGGAGTCCCACATGCCACAACTAGAAGGAGCTGCAACTAAGATATACAACTATGTACCAGGGGGGATTTGGGGAGATAAAGCAGGAAAAAAAAGAAAAAAGATTGGCAACAGTTGTTAGCTCAGGTGCCAATCTTTAAGGAAAAAAAAAGAAAAGAAATGGTTCTGCCATTTCCCAGAGATAAGTTAGGCTGAAAAAGATTTAGGGAAGATTCAAGATTTCATGTTGGCCATGTTATGTTAAGGGTATGAGATATTTCAGAGGAGGTATAGAATAATCAAATATTTAAGAGGAAAGGTCTGATATCAATATGACAGTCGTAAGAACAGAGTTGACATTTGAAGCTTTGTGAATATATGATTCCATCTAGGAAAGAGTCTAGACAAAGGACAAAACACGGTCCAGGGCTCAGCCTCTAGGAACTTAGCATTTAGGGTTGGGATGAGAAAGAGCTGGTGAAAGAGACCAAAGAGTGGCCAATGAGGATGGTGAAAAACCAGGAGTTTTGGAGGTCATGGAAGCCAAGAGAGGAAGGTATTTTCTAAAGGGGGAAAAATCAGTTTCGTCAGATGGAATAAGATGAGAACCAAAAAAGCTATTGGATTCGACAGTTTGGAAGTGATGGAAGATCTTGACAAATGTAGTTTCAGTGAAGTGGGGGCAGTAAGTTAGATATAGTAGGTAAGGATAGATAACATAAAGATAAGGCAAGATAATAGATAAAGCAAATAAGTTAGATAGGTATAGTAGGTAAGAAAAGCTAGAAGAGACAACAGGAGGAAGGAGAATGGAGACATTACGTACAGTCAAACACTTTTACAAGTTTCTGTAAAGGGAGCAATGATATCCTGTAGTCGTGGCTGGAAAGAGATGTGGTTCAAAGGAGGTGCTGATTTTCAAGGAAAAATTATAAAGCATGATCGAATGCCTATGTGAACCTAGTAGAAATGGAGAAAGTTGTGATAACTGCATGATGAAAATTGTTAATAATGCTAGAAGGATAATCAGAAAGAGACAAGGAGTACAGAGAAACATTGGTTTGTAGCTTTGATGGGGGACAATGAAAGACTTTCAGTTTCTTCTATTTTCTCAAAAAAGTATGAGACGATGTCAATAGTTAAGTCTGAAGGGGTAGAAGAATTGATGTGAGGTTTGAGAGAAAAAGATAAGGTATGAAATGGTCATTGTGGGGGGTGTAAAAACAAGCCTCATAGAGAAACACAGTATGATTGTGTGGAAGAACTGAGCATTCAACTGAGGTTTTTGATAATGAATCTAAAGTAAACTAGTCAGTTTGGGTGGTTTACTCCAAAGAACTCAGCTACTCTGTTGCCAGCACTTAAGAGAATGGTAGGGTTTGTCTAGTGTTGGGATTTTCAGGGGAACATTATGAACAAAGAGAAGAGGAAGGGAGTTGAAGATATTTTGAAAGAATGATTGAATGACAGAACGTGAAATCTATATTGAACAATGAAGGGAGTAAAGATGGGTGTGGCCTTCTAGATGGTGAAATAGAGGTAGGATAAATGGGCTGGAGTTCAAAAAAATGTAAGACTAGGGTCCTTAGAGTGAGTTAATGTGTAAGACTGTGTGTAGTGATGGAGTGAAATGTGTGGTACTAAAGTTTCAACAGTGCTGCAATTTCCAGGGATGATAACGTCTGAGATGTGACCAAAGCAGTGAATGACTGAGATGGAAGGGAGGAAATTCTCACTGGAGTTGAGGAGGTCAAGAACTAAGAGGCCAGGATGTAGGGATGGTTGATAACATGGGTTTTAGGATGTTGGGTCAACACTGTGTTGTGATTGCTCTTCCTAAGTGCTTATGTGATTGTAGGATGCATTATGAAGGCGTAGTGAGTAGAACAAGGGAGATGATAATTATGCTCTGCGGGATACTGGTAAGCCTTTACTTCAGTAGTATGTTTAATTCTGTGTACCACACTTTAAAACAGATAATACCAAGCAGGGAAAGAATTCAGAACAGGAGAGAATGCTAGTGAGAAAAATGTAAAATGTATCGTGAAGGGAACAGTTGAAGAGATTGGAGGTGTTTAGATTGGAAAAGAGAAAACCTTAGGCGAAACATGAGAATTGTTTTCAAATATTTAAAGTGCTGTCATGTGGAAAAAAGACTAGATTCATCCTGTGTTGTTTTTGAGGGGGAACTGATCAAAGACTGGATGTTACAAGAAGGCATATTTCAGCCCAATGTAAATAAAGAATTTTCTTGCAGTCAAAGTTGTTGAGAGACGATGTTTCCTTGGAAAATCTTGAAGTCTCGTCATGGAGGGTGTTCAATCTGGTAAGCACGTTGACAAAGATCAGTATCAGAGGTTAATGTCCTTTCACTTGTCTATAGTCTATAAGGGCATCAAAATCTAGAATATTCTAGCATTCCAAATCACAATTTTTGATGTGGTGATGAATTATTCCTGGTCTGTGTATTTGGTTGTGTGATACTATTTTACTTAGTTTATTTCACTCTTTCAAATATCAGTGACAAAGTGAGTTTTGTAAGGTCTAAAAATGATCAGAGCTAGATTTAAAAGTGCCATATTTGAACCCCAGCTATTCTGTTTATTAGTTCCTTAATTTCACTTAACTTCAGTTTTACACATATGTAACATGAAAATAACTGCTTGGTTAAGGAGGCTATGAAAATATTTTTGGGGGGAAGCAGGCCAAAAAGAAGTTATTAAGGCCAAGAAAAAGCCATTAAGGCTTATATAGATTAGTGAATTCTCAAAAAAGTGTTGGTGCATATTAGATTTTCAGGATGGCATAAGGAAGTTCTAGCAGCTTGTAAAAGCTCTCCAAGTTTTTCTGATATTCCCACTGATAAAGATAAGATGAAAAAGCAAAAATGGACTGTAGCCAAACTAACAATCCTATCATCCAACTTATAAATAATTGGTTCTTTGAATATTCCCAGTATCTGTAATAATTATTTTTGAACTCAAGATTTCTAGCCTGAGAATGTATTGGTTTTATGACAATTTACAAGATGAGAGGTACCAAAGCTAGGCCAATGGGATGGTCACATCCTCAGGTTCAGGGCCACAAGGGAGCTTTGAAATATAGAGAAGATGGTAGAAAACCAACAGCCAGACAGCCTATACGACCCTGGGGACTTTGTATAATAATATGTGATTTTCTACACCAATCTTTCACATTTTTTTACATTGAATGTCTCTGTTAGAGTCTTCCTATTTGGGTTGAGAAAACGGAGAAAAAGGATTTAAGTTGACTCCACCAGTAATTCAAATTAACTAAGGAAAATAATATTTTGCGTAATTTTGTTTCAGAGCTTTAGTACTGATGATTTGACTGGAAAGAGCCTCAACATGCCTTAGGGTTAGAAGCCCTTGACAAGGAATTGGAGAGCTTGCCTTTGAGTCCTTTTCTGCTAGGCGTTTTTGGAAAAATCCCTGAGTGTTCTTGAGCCTCGGTTCTCTTCTAACCTTGGTAATAACACCAGTCTCCCCGACCTCATGATTTTGATGTGAGGATCAAATAGAAGGGGTTACATTCAGTGGAGGGGGTTACAGGTAGATGTGTACACAAATGTTATTTCTTTTTATTCCTCATAGATGCTCTTCAAGGAAGTTGTTGATTTGCACATTTTTTTTTTTCCCGAAAATGATGACTGTGGCTCAGAAATCTATGCAACTTCCAAGTTTACAGGCAATAACACAGCCAATGCTACTTTATTAATTTCAAAGCCCAAGATTTTTCCACAGCTCCAAAATGAAGCACTGTGTGCCAGAGGTTGCAAACGGCAAAGCATTTATTTGTTCCAGGAAAAGCAAAAACTTATCCTAGAAAGGAGACTTAATTATAGTATACTACTTGGCTCTGGAGCGAGTAATATTTACATAATTACAGTAATGCAAACCCTGGCTACTTAGTTCACTAAAAATAGGTATATTGGGAGGACAGGATTTTAGAGGACAATGCCTAAAATGAATAAACCAAGAAGCAATAGTAGTAACATAATATTTAAAAATTCACAGATAAATCCTAAAAGGATTAACTAAAATGAAGAAAATGAAAGTGAGTTGCACTAGGAGTGGAGAGCAAAGGAAGAGGGCGTCACTGTTTTCTGTTATGAGCCTTTTATTGCTGTTTGCTTTTTAAACTATGTTCATGGATTACATTGATACACATGCAAGATGAAAAATAGAGAAAACTTTTAAAAGTTTAACGAAGCCACTCCATAAATATCCTGCATCTCATGTTGGGTTTTCAAGAGCATTGTAGAATTGATCTTGCCATTTATGTTTCCATACTTGGACAATTTGGAATATTTGGCGTCCATTAAGATTTCAAAAAAGTGAGGGGTTATTTGGTCCCTATGAAGAATGTTCTTATGTTTGCTAAATTTGAAAAGCTGAATTATTAGTCTGTGGCCAGTATTTCTTTTAACTATTGCTTAACATTAAAAAAGTACATTGTCTTTTCTCCTGCAGAATTTGGCGTAAGGTGTAAAGTCAGAACAGGATAAATGTGGAAATCTATAGTAAGGCTGTAAGAAATCTTGGTTATGGGATGTCCAGAAATACTCACATAATCTCACTTCCTTCAATTAGGGTGCCAAACTTCACTAGGTATTCCTGGAGTTTACGTACAACTAATGATGAAATGATGAGTGAATTCCTTAAGGGCTGAAATTATATGACCAGGAAAAGACAAGTGTCTCCTGGATCACAATATGAACGTGACAGGTAAAGTATTGGGTCTTATGCCTGACCATACTCAAAAAGCACAGGGGAAATAGGTATCTTTAGCTAAAGACATCTCTCTATTTTTAGTTGACAGATTGATAAAATGAAAACATGTGACAATGAAGCTTATGTTTCTTAACTTTTACAGAGAAGATTTTCCTCCATAGACATGTGTATCTATATATAAGCATGCCCATGCATATGTATAATACCCTTATATTTAAAATAATGTGTAAAAAGTTATGTTAGGCCAGCCCCAGTGGTCTCATGGTTAAGTTTGACGTGCTCTGCTTCGGTGGCCCAGGTTCAGATCCCTGGCACACACCTACACTGCTCCTTTGTTAGTGGCCATGCTGTGATGGGGGCACACATTAAAAAAAAAAAGAGGAAGATTGGCAATGGATGGTAACTTGGAGCAAATCTTCCTCAGCAAAAAAACAAAAAAACCCCCACAGTTACGTCTAATTTTTTAACTTAACACACTAAAATTTATATATCTAACTATATGCTGTCCTTTGGGGAATAGTCCTCTTGGAAAGCTTTGTACCTGTCTTAATATTCTCCCTAAATTTTGAAGTTTTTTTTTTAAGGTGAGGAAGACTGGCTCTGAGCTAACATCTGTTGCCAATCTTATTCTTTTTTGTCTCCCCAAAGCCCCAGTACATAGTTACATATTCTAATTGTAAGCCATTTTAGTCCTTCTATGTGGGATGCCACCACAGGATGGCTTGATGAGTGGTGCTAGGTCTGTGCCCAGGATCCAAACTGGCAAACCAGGGATGCTGAAGCAGAGAGTGTCAACTCAACCACTCAGCAAGGGGGCCAGCCCCTCAAAGTCTTTTGTTTTTTGAATTGTCTTCTTTGATAACATGTTTTGCCAAACACCATTGGAGATAGGCTGTGGAGAATCAGTGATTTCTGGGGACAGCTGAAAGAATGTGGAATGAAGTCTTATGAAGGTGAGTGAGCAACCTGAGTCAGAGAATTATGAGTCAACTATGATGTTGATGACCAAAGATTACATTTCCTGTTGGTCAAGCTAAAAATCTCCAAAGGAAATCCAAAAGCAAGTTCCACATGTGTTTTTAAAAATAGTGTCATCATTGGGTGATGCCTTGAGTCTTGAAAGCTGATCTTCTTCAGCTAAAAATTATAATTTTGCTAAAAACCACATAAAAAACCAGTTATTTCATAGTGGCACCCTCCACATGCATACAGAAATATTGGCAAGAGATAAATGTTATCAATATGAAAGATGACTTACAGACAGAAATGGCTGGAGTTAAAGAAATCAGCCAGAAGGCAGGCAGAAAGGGAAGCTTCGGCTGATGTATGCAGTGAGGCCCTGTCTACCATTTGCCAACACCTCTGGAGCGACCCCTAAGAAATCAAGACAATCCAGAGCCAAGAACGGGCGAAAGTGCATGCATGATGGCATTCCCTGCCTTCTTTGATCCAGCTATTCCTGAAGAGAGATAACCCTGAACTTTACAATTCAGTGGGCCAATTAATACACTTTTATTATTATTATTATTATTATTGGTCGTGGTAGTACAGGAGAGGAGAAGGAGAGAGGAAGTGAATGAATGAAAAGGCTGAATCCACCCAGGGGAAATTATTGCTGCATTTGAGAAAGAAAAGAGGGTTGGGAAAGGCAACAAATTTGATGAACTGGAGAAACGATTAATCCAATATTTTAAAAAACTTAATTTTGAGAGGAAGATTTTCTTCAAGGAGCTCATATTGCTTACTTAAGCTTACACTGCTAGTGTCACCTCGGTTCACAAAGTTACAAACTGAATAGGCCCTGCCTGAAAGGAGCTGGCTGGCTAACAGCTTACACCTATTTTTTTCTCTACAATCCTTCTAAAATAGGTTCTATTAGTAGTCTTGTTTTCTAGATGGAAAATCTGAGGATTAGTGAATTTAAACTTGCTCAAACAAATTTCAGAGGTAGAATTTGACCCTGTTCTTCTTGATTTCAGAGGATAAATCCTGAACAACCTCATTATACTTACAGTTTCCAGATTTCTTGCATTTTCTGCAATGTAAATTTAATTATGTATTCCCTGTATCTTTTGTAATGGAAAAATATGCTAGAAGAGAAATCTAAGACAGTTTCTAAGACTATAGATTTCAACTTAATAAACTTGATAAAACACTTGCCCATATTGTCTTGAAATGAAATAAATCTAATCTTTCATTTCATATTTGTCTATAAAATCCCAACTAATAATACTGTAATTGTCATCAGTAAAGTATTTCTTTCAATAAGAAGACATTCAATTGATACTAGCTACAAGATGAATACAGATTTCTAGCTGGAAATTATGTCAGAAAAGTCCGTGTACTTTCAATACACTCTAAATACTATATATTTTCCCTGATCTGTGTACCAAACAAAATCTTAATGTTATTGCTTTTGCTTATCACTTTTACCCATAGCATCTCTTTGAACTAAGCTAATAGCACTATCTGCATGGTGCTTTCTACTTATTAAACACTTGAATTATTAAAGTCTTTCTTTATCTTTTTTAGTACTACCAGTGGCAATGTCAACGCTAATCTTCCTTTATCCCAGGTAAAAGGTACTAATTCTTTTCTTTTCCTAAAACAAGGACTATTTCACACAGAACAAGTTAGGGGAGAGGTGTAAGGACGTCAAGAGGGAGGTTCAAGTTTCTATACTTCTTCTCATGGGCAGATCTTGCTTTCATAGATAACCTTCATGGAGCATCTCCTAATCATAGAATCATATAGCTGGAAGAAAACTGACAGACCATCCAGTCAATGTTACACTAGTACAGAAAGCCCTTCTTCAGCAATCCTGAAATAAGCTTCAGCAAGAACGATTAGAATTGGAAACTTCTTTCTTTTGAAGAGCAACCATCATTTTTGACGATTCATATTTATTTAAATATGTTTCTCACGTGATTGGAAATCCGTTTCATTGATGGTTAGCTTTTTAAAGCATGAAGCTCAACTGAAAAAAATGGACGCGATAGTTACCTCCTGATATTTTTCCTCTAGGGAAGATGTTGTAAGAGATATTAATTATAGGTTGAGAAAAATTTTCACAACTGTTAAAAGCAGCTATTGGCAATTCATCAACTACTCATCACCTTCATTATCATTATCTTAAAGTCATAAAGCTTGTATTTCTGAGACCAATGGCATGCTATTTCAGGGCTGTACCCAAAAATATGATTATAAGAAGTAGCACTAGTATTGTATTTGCATTGGTACGAAATTAAAACTAAAGATGGATTTTAAAAAATACTAGAGGTGTACCCAATCTGATCTTTCATGGTAATGCTGTCAGGATTTCAAAGCCTTCTTACATGTTTAATGAACCACCTCACATGATGTTTAAACGTTTTCCACTTTTTAACAAGGCTTCACAGATATTATGAAATTGACATGATCTGTTAAGAATTAATGTAGCAATTTGACATACTCTTGAAATTTCAAGCATAGTCTAATTATTACGCAAGTAAAAAAACCCTGAAGATTATGCAAAACCATTCCCAAAGCTGAAAAAGGAGATTCTTAAGTATTATTTCAATATGATAGTTTTCGTTTCCATCAACCTGAAGGAAAGCATTGTCATTGTCTTCTAGTCTGCGTGTGTTTCTGGAGGCTTGGACAATGGGTGACAGAATGAATCAGCCACGGCCTGGAGTTTCCAGGGTTGATTTTAAAGGTTAATGTGGATCATTTGAAACATCAGAAAAAACAATAAAGAATTACAGTTTATAGATGTTGTTTTAGGTGTTCTCCACTTCATTTGTGTGTGTGTGTATGTGTGCCTGTGCACGCGTTTAAATAAGAGGTAGTGGTCTCAAGAAGCAATGGGAAGAGTTGGGCATGATAAAGCTAATTAGATCAAAGTGACAACCAATCTGGATGATTTAGTCTCCTATGAGTGTTTCTGGCCCTAAATCATCTGGCTTGTCTGTCTAATGACTAATCACTCCTTTCTACACACTTTGCCTCTTAGCCCCAGCAGGACTTGCCATCCAATTGGCTCTGGCTTTGCCTCAGAAACACTAGTTCAGCCATGATAGCACAGTGACCATGAAGAGGGTTGTGAGACACTGGACTTTTAGTGCTAACATCCAGATAGTTCTAGAAAAACCAGGAGATTCATCATCCTAGATATGTATGCTGTGTCAGAAGCCAAGAAAGCTGGCTGCCTTTTACGGTACCTGTGTCAGGTCTGCAGTTCTGAATTGTGTAGCTTCGACTACAATTGATGCTTTATTTTACCGAAAAATACATTACCTTACAATAAGAACAAATGAGTACATTCTCTATTTAAAACGAAATAGAGAAAGGAGAAGCTGAGGAAAAATCTGTGTTTTGTCTAGCAATCTTTTTCCCTTGGAAAACTTGTGGCTCAGGAGGCAATGGTCATGACTCTTCATCTTGATGCAGTGCTGGATTAAGCAAATATTGCTCAGGGTAGGTTGTGAACCCACTAAAATCATAAAGCAAAACCAACACATTTAACAGCATTTCGAAGTGCATGTCCAGTCTCAATTCCCCACTGCCAGCCCAGCTATTCTAGTTTCTGCTCTGGGTAGGTTGCCTGTAAGTAAGCAAAAGGACGCAGCTGCCGTATGTGGGGGAAAAAATAAAAATAAAAAATAGAATCCCTATAGAGGCTTTTTGTTTTCGTCTTGTCCTTCTCTTCTTCCCTCCTTTAAATAGATAGTTCATTTTATTTTAATGGTCATGTCTTGGATCCAGCAGGCAAACCTTTCTTACTGATGGGGTCTCTACTTAACTGGTGTCTCTGTCATCAGCCTGACCTTGTAGCTTTCTCTAGTGCCATTATACCCTGGGCGCTGGCTTATTTTCATACAGCAGCCCCCTCTGCTTGATCCCACTTCATCTACTTCACGGACACAGACATTTGTTGGGCTTATTAGCTCAGCAGGAGCCTTATCATATTTTGTATCTGAGGCTGTTGGAGATGTCAGGAGATGGAAATGCTGTGTAGCTTTTTATCCTCTTTCTTTCACTTTCTCCTAGAGCCCAACACTGCATTTGGATTCAGCGCTCTCTTACTACTAGCTGCTGAGATCTCTTTAAATATGTCTAGCTTTGCCATCTGTACCAATAACACTGCAAAGGCTTAGCCATGATTAGGCTGTCAAGATTTATTAAGTTAAAAAGTATCAAAGTTTCTTGCTGCAACCCCAGACCTTTTAAGAGTCTACCTTCTTTGGAATCCCTTCCCCCCTCCTCGCTAACATTACAGTCAACCTGCTTTGCTTGACCTTGACCAACATCTGCACCCAGGGAACACTAATGAATTTGGGCCAATTCATCTCCAAACTCCAAATTTAATCAAGCTGACATGCCAGGGAAAGCAGACCATAATTAACTTCTAGCATTTTAGGTAATGTGCAAATTTTCATAAATTTCACCTGATAGGTTTTGCCATGCTTAACATTTCTGTTTTCTTTAAAAAGACACAATGTTAAACTAATACAAGCATATTTAGTAGCTAATTTTCAATATTAGAGAAATGTTTATGTGTGTATATATTTTTAAATTGGGAAGTATACTAAAATTAAATATAACAGTCTTTGCTATGTAATAAAAACCCACAGAAACTGCGAAGCTGTTGCAAATTTATTTCATTGTTTTGCTTGTTTTTGAGGTATGTGACTGTTGTAATTATTTTAATAAATTTGCACATAAATGGCTGTACATGATTATAAATAAGTTCTAAAAGCCTATACTTAACTATTTTAATTTGGCCATCACTCTATTAGAAAATGGGTAGTATCATTCCTGTAAGATGATATTGTATTTTTTTTTTGTTACCAAAACAGGAAGATCTCTAATCTGACAGAAACTCCCATGTTCCCCAATGGATTGAGCAGTTCCCGTGTATTCATTTATAAATGTCATTAATTATTATCAGTTCAAATCATAACCCAATTTGTCCTTAATAAACCTATAAATGATGTCTATGCAAGTTTGTTAGATAAAGTAAGTCTGCATATGTTTGTCACTAAATTAGAATGATGCTATCTTTGAAAAGGTTGTCATTATTTCTCTTCTAATGTGTCTAAAGTGGTGGTGTGTTTGAAAATGAGAACAGTAGCATGGAGTACAAAATCTTTAGTTTTCAAAGTACTCTGCATTGCAAAAAAAGGTATGTTAACATTATTTTATTGTTATTTAATATCATATTTTCTATTAGCAAATCCAAAATTTAAGTATGTGTTATTATGAATAGTGCATGGTATTTAAGCATATCTGGTGCTGTAACCAACATAGAAAACATCTGTGCGAATTTTTCAATAGCTGCTTGTAAAAAATAAAGATAATTAAAACTGAACTGAATTCAAGAAAGATGTTTATAAATATCTGGTTCGTCAGTGAAGAAATTTCCAATTTGTATAGAAAATTTTATTGATCACACATTTTTAAATATTATCCTTATAAAATAGGACAATCTCACGTGCTTACACTGCCTAAAGAGAGTTAAAATTTTAATTTGATATCTTTGCATACAATTTATTATAATACCGATTGAAATGTTTTCTACCCTTAGTGACATACTTTTTATGTGATGGGAAATTCTTTTAGAACTTACCTGAGAACCATAATGTGTATAACTGTTAAGTTTATATGACAAAATTTTGGTCATTTGGAAGAAATGGAAGTTTAAATGTTACTAATTAGAATAATGTATTCTAATAAAAATATTAAAACAATACTTTTTTGGAGGTAAACCTAATTATGACATTTAAAAAAATCTGGAATATTCCTTTATGCCTTTAGTGACTATTAAATTCCTCTCAATTCTTTTTTTCAAGATTCAACATTTCTCTTCTTTCAATAAAAATATTATTATTTTTCTGTAATTTCTAAAAGGGATACGCCAGGAATGGAATTCTCACCTATCATTCCTCCTTAAATCTTTAATTAATTCCTTTAACCAATACCCCAATAATCAAATTTTATCTTGTGACAGTGGATAAGAAATAACAAGTAAAAAACTCTCACACGCTTCATTTTATTCCTTTTAACTAGTTGTTGTTAATAGATAAATAAAAAATTCCTTCATTTAATGTTTTTCCTCCTATAAAGAAGTTTAGGTAAATGCACTTGCTAGTTGTATGTGAGAGATTGAAAAGTGAGACACCAAAACTTGACAAAACTTTCAAATTGAACCGCAAGTTTGTGGTTGTATTAACAATGGAGGTAATCGTTTTTGTTTTCATTCCTACTCCGTTGGTTTGTTCATAAGATCATGTTGTTCTGTTTAAGGTACGCAGGAGCGCAAAGGTGGGAAGGACGGAAAGGAGGCCGAGCCGAGACATGGACATGGACGGTTTCTCTGTTCATCTATTTTCATTTTGTTTCCTTAATCTTATATGTTTTGGTTTTAAAGCCCTGGTCTGGGATAAAAGTATCAAACTTGTGTAAGAGGAAAATTCTGTGTTAAATGGCATCAATATTAAATTAGAGATTATGGCTGAATGAAAACACTTTGCATTTACAAGGTCTTCAGATGTTACATCAATGTCATCATTCTCGCTTAATTGGTAGATAACCCTAAAATGCCTAAGGAATTATTAAAGATGTTCCAGGCCTAATGTAAACAGTGGACTTGTGCTTTCCAGAGATTTTCACATGTAGAAAATGTCTTACTTGGGTTTGTGTTTGTTTACTATTCACTACAGAGCCATGTAAAACTGGCTTAGAAACACCAATAAGGAATCTCTGAATGAGTTTCTGTTGATGTAGATAGAATCGTCTTCCCTGTCTGTGGGTGCTATTTACCTGGAATGGTCCAAATTATCTGAGTGGGGATTGCTAAGGCTGAAAGTGATTGAGCAAAAATCTCTGTTATTTTCATGTTAACAGTAATTACAACAGATATTGGTATAGGACATTACAGTTTATAACACTGTCACATATCTTTTCTCACTTGATCCTCACTAAAATTGCGTAAAATGTTAAAGTTCTTTGAGATGCCCTACATAGCCTGAGCAGGAGCTGCAGCATCAGATGGACCTGTGTTCAGGACTTACCTCTCCCACTAGTTTATTTAACTCTCGAAGGTTTAGTATCATCCTTTATACGCAGGATAAATGCTCCCAGGATTAAACATGATAAAGCATTTACGTAGTGCCTGGCACACACACTACCTGCTCTCATTCTTTGAAGACCAGGACGATGTATTTTTAACTCTGTCCCCTCAGCTCACTGTTTAGTACCTAGCAGAGCGCATAGGAATCCAGCTGATGTTTGTTGAGTAAATGAATGAAAAAAAATTAGGACTGAGAGTAATAGGGTCAATGATTTGTTTAAGGTTATGCATCTGGGAAGCAGCAGAGCTGAGAATCAAGTCCGTGTTTCTTGACTCTGACGTCCAGAGTTTTCCCTGCTGGCTGCTCGAGCTGAGGAATGTAACCACTGCCCTGCCTTCGTCTCCCAGGGGATTGGCAAACTCTCTATCTACCAATCTACTGATCACTGCGCTAACATTTCTACTGCCCCAGCAACTTCACCATGGATAGCTACTAGTTATTTGTTGTTTCAAATCATCCGCAAAGAATAAAATCTGGCAGGAGATTTTAAAAACTCAAGCAAGTAGCCCAAGAAATGGCTTAAACTTGTACACACACCACCAACTTTACTTCCAGCCTTCCTGCTCTGAACAATGTCAGCTGATCAGAGGTGTATGATAGGAATTTTTCAAAATAATCATCTTCACATAATACATCATGTTCTTAAAGAACAAGAGAGCAGAATCTCTATTTGCTTATAAAACTGCAAGAACCAGAAACCCACATGTTATCTCACATTGTGTGAAAAGCTAAAGATTCATAATACACTTACACCTGGAATGTCATGTACAGAAACCAAAACCTTAAGGAGGATTTGGGGAGCCACAATTCTATAAACATAAAAACAACATCAAGATATAGCTACTTTAAAGCCAGTCACCCTCAGGATGGCACAGAACAGACATCAGCAACGACGCTAACAGCAAAAAGCCTCACTACCATCAAAAGCAACAAAAGCAAAAAATAAAAGAGAACCACACATCAAGAAAGAAAATAGAGAAGTAAGGATTCTTAAAATTTCAGTCATTGCAATCTCTTTAAGATGAATTTCTCTTTTATTGTCATACGATTTATTTGAAAAAATAATGTTATTCATATTTCTTTTCAGTATTTTTTAAAGCTAAACTTCACTTGATCAAGAAAGTCATATAAAATGATCATTGGGTAGGGATGAATAGCTCTCATGGAATTCTCAATATATGACAATTTTTTTTACTGTAGTCATGCAATTCTAGCAAAATACCTATGGTGCTGATGAAATCAACCAAGGATTAAAGCATATAGAAGAAATATCTACTTTTCATATACAGGATGAATATAAATTGCTAGATTTGAAAATCTTATTGGAAGAAAAGGAAAGGCATATCTTTACGGTTACAACATCTTTTATTCAGAGATGAGAGCCAGCAAGATATTGAGAGAGGAGGAAAGAAAGAATTGACTCTGTGCTATGTGTTCAGCAAAAAGTGCTTTGGACAAAAAAAAAAAAATAATAATAAAAGGTCACAGTTCAAATTAAACTGCCAGGCAGTCTATACGTGACCTGCTCATTATATATTTATTGTTTCTTGACTATGGAAAAATGATCATTATCATCATGGTTTTCACCTGACTTTCAAAAATGAATGCACATTATCTTTTACATTATCTAAATAGAATAGGCTATGTTCTGTGCAGTTGCTAAACTTAAAATGATAGAATGTTCATTGAGCCCGTCTGTCTTACCCACCTCTTTTCCCCCCTCCTTCTATTGGGAGGGAAGAAAAGAGGAGAGTCTTTTTCCTTTGGCAGACTGGTAAGCAAGCGGTTATTTCCTCCAACAACGCCAATGTCATCTCACGAGTCAGTGAGGCACATTTAACACTCTCTCGGATAGGGGCTAACTCTGCTACTCCCCACGGCTTTCACCTCCTCTGGCCCAGTGCCAAAGGAGTTTGGAGTTTGAGCAGGTCCGCAAACCTCAGGCCAGGTTCCGTCTCACAGCTCTGCAGAGCCTCCTAGGCTCACCACACGGGACGTTTGTTTATATGATTAAAAAGTGTTCTCTCATTTCCCACGTACAGCTAATGTTAAAAAAAAAAAGTGTTCCTCAAAAAACGATACTTGTAATTTCCCAGGCATGTAATAAAAATGAAAGTGACAAATTAAATATGATTTTAAAGTACTTCATTGTGCACTTTCTTCTGTTGTCTTCAACTCTAATCGAAAAAACACAGGTGTTTTGCAATATGCAGCTTAGGTCTGACATCTTGTTTTTGATGTTCAGGGTTAAATTTAAATCCACATGGCCTGGTTACCCATCTCCACAGTTGCACCCAGGCAGGAGTAGGAAAGATTGATGATTGTGATTGCGAGATTAATCCTGTAATGTTTACAAGACTCCTGAGCTGAAACCTGGTTGGTCGTATCATGCTACCCAGAGAAGGCCGCTTGGCTTGCCAGGGTAATTTCTTCTGATGCAGTAAATAACTAGGCATAATGAAAATACTCTGATGTATTCCACTGCCTGATTGATACTCTGCATGTGATACGGTAAAAGCGGCGTACTTCCTATCACAAATTTACATATACAAACCAGCAGAAGACACACGATAATGTCAGCATCCTGCAGAAGCCCTGGGATGCTACACAATTTTATAGCAGTTATGAATTACTGTTGACCTTTCTGGCCTCTTATACCGGTATGCTAGACTTGAGCATATTGAAAGTCATCAGTCTGAAGCAGTCATTCTTTACATAATTATGGCTATTTGTGTGGGGGAGGGCAGTGTTTCTTTTATTGTTAAGAATTAGCATTAAGGGATAGCACTGCTGTGACCTGGGACAGTCTGTGTGGCTTTATACGTGTTTTAATAAAAGCAGGGAAAAGGACACTGTGAATACTTCAGGATATTTTCAAAGCACATAATCCCCAAACAAAAATGCGAACTGTTTTTCAGTAATTTTTAACCACCGGCGAAAAATGATCCTGGCAGCTTGCATTCATTTTTTTTTTTAAATGTAATGATTTAATATGATTTTTCAGTATTTCTCTGTAATACTTAAGCCAAATTCTCTCATTGAATTTTGTGTGTCTATGAACTGGAACAATACTTGGTAAGACCGAAGAAGAGTTTTGAGTCCAGATATAGATTAAATTTTTGAATTCATGGAGATGCCTTACTGAATGCAGCTCCATCTTTCATACCAAATATTTGAATAATCAGGCTTTCAGTACATCACTAAACACAGCTCCTTATTATAATTTGCATTTTAATGTCCTTAAAATTATTACACTAAGGGAAATGTTTTTGATACATTACAGCATTTCCTCTAACTGTATGATTATGTTAATGAGTTTTCAATCAGTATCCCGGCCTGACACCATAAGAAAATTTATGCAAAGTTCATACCCTGTCAGAACCTTTAATCAGGACCATTTATTAGAGCCATGCCTTCTTCGAGGTTGTTGCTGCCTTTATTAAATATACTGACTTGGCCATCTGAAGAAAAGGACAATAAAAGGTTACTGGGGATGAAAGCATGAATGCTATTTGCTCGTGTTGCCTTTACAGACACTTCTTCAATAATTAAGGAAGGGCTTTCTTTGGCCTTTTAGTCTTTTGAAGTGCATATCAAACATAACAGTTCTTGTTTTTATGGAATGCTTAATACTTACATTTAGTCTTAAACACAAGCAAACTAACTTAGAGGTTGTAAGCACAGGAATACACACACACATACACACACATATGTAATTTTTTTTCTCTGCCAAGAAAAATCACAAGAACCTGGTCAAATATGTGACACGACATCACTGGATTTTTCTCTAAGGAGATCAGATATGCTTTAAATCACACAGAGAATAATTAAATTAAGAATGCTGCCCCTGCTTTTTATTATTAAAGGTAGATATCTTTTTCTTTCCTATTTTTCCATGTGGGGACTTTGGCTCGGCGGTGGCTCTAGTATATTAATGAATTGTGAATTTGACAAAACAGCTTTCAGGGAAAGAGGTGTGTTTTTAGCTTTTGCCATTAGCACGAGTGACTTTAAACAATTAGTTAATACACTGCCTATAAATTTATACAAGGGTAGAAATTGGCGTGAACGGCACCATTTTTCTGGATTACATGCAGAGAAAAACAAAACACACAGAAGCCCCAGCTAAGCAGTATTGACAACCTGGGGTTTGGATACAAATTCAATACGAGAAAACAGACTCACTTCAATGAAATACAAATAAACAACAAATTCTGTTTTAACATGTCTAAATAGGAAGTAGGTGACTGACAAGCCTGGGTCTCCTAGGAAAGCCGTTGGTTGAGAACTTGATAGGAAAACGTTTGATTTGAACGCACGTGGCGTTTCCCCTCAGGGGGTGAGCTGAGTGGTACAGGGGGATTCACAGGCACCCCTTTCACGGAACATGCCTGCTGGGTGGTACCTTAGAAAATGAAATCTGTAGGGTCCCCTAATACTAACAAATGTATAACTCTATCATCAATTTAGAAGGCATAGCAATTATCATAGTCTGCTGATTGCTCATTTTTATCTCCTTTAAATCACACTCTTTTTGCCTTCTATCCAAATTTTAAGGCAAGTTTATAGCTAGAATTTTGTCCATATCCAAGTAAAAATTAATTTTCAGGTTCACGTTATTTACTGATTATAAAAATTATTCATTCCCTCCTAAGGTAGCTCTTAAACTGTTTATTCAAAAGAAGATGGCTTGTTGTCTAAGATTTGGTAAATGAATTGATCATTGCATACTTTCCAAATTTTTTCTCTCCCCAATTAACATGGCTATCCATATCTATCTAAGTCTATAAAAAGCAACTGCTAAGCCCATAGTATCATATCTTGAACCACTTGGACTTTTTTTTTTGATTAGGGGTACCTGTTGTTATATTTTCTCTCTGAAAAAATAATCTTTATATAGACAGACTGCTAATTAGCTAACTTGGATTTTTATAAATGCAAAAACTAAAGTGAATTGTTGGCTAGATTGATTATTTTTTGAACCCAGAAATTCATAATAACAAAAGTTATAACACTAGTCATGCTACATATTTAAACATTGGTGCACAGAAGAATTGGCATTTAAAGAAGTTCTGAGTTAATTGCATTTTTGTAGGAATGGAATTAGTTTAAAGAACACGTTAGTAAATGAACTCTTTGACACCAACAATCATTTTGTCTGACCACTGGTCCATCTTTAGCCCCTCCCCTCTTACCTTCACCCGGCCAACACACACACACACACACACACACACACACACCCCACGCCATGCTACACCACACCAGGCAGATCAAATTAATCAAGCAGTGTCTACTGGTTTGAAGAAAGAAATATATAGAATGCATCTCGAAGCACATCAAAGCAGCCTATAACACATCTTTGTTATTATCGTCAATATATTATTATAGAGTACTGAATTATTATTTCACTTATTTTGGAGTTAGGAATATATATGTCTTTGGTTTCACCAAATAAAAAAGGAATATGGCCCTTCAATTCACAGGGAAGGATGCAGAGAGCATGCATGAATATTAAAACTAATAAACCTTGCTGACAAGATATATATTTTTGGCATTAGGTATTTATTCCTACCACTTTGTATATCTGGGCAAATATTCAGATTATTTCTAAACATGTATATGTAGAAGGAATGCATGGACACATAGCTTCTCCTCTCCCTTGCCCCTCCCATATGTGGGAGTCTTATGAGGTGAACGATAAGAATGAAAATCAGCTTCTGCAAAAGGCGGCAGCCATCCCATGATTCCATCTGAGGCAATCACTTAACATATCATTCATAATGCTAGCCTGCTCCCATCATCCTTGCCCTGTCAGTAGAATCTTTCTTCATTTTCTTCTGCTGCTCAGTTCCAAGAAAGTGGAACCACTGTATCATTTACTGTCCACAACCTAAGCTGCTGATTTAAGGGTTGATTTGTTATTTTCCATAATGTTCTGTACAATTCTTTTTTATTTCAATGCAAAGTTTAAGTTGGAGAAAAGCCTTAGATAATTTTGACAGTGGAAGGTTTGGATAAGATTAAATTTATCTATCGCTTTGAATGGCTCTATATGGTTTTAAGCATTTTAAAAGATTTAAATAAGTGTTTTGTGGTAAGGGGCCTTTTTTTTCTGTCGAGACTATTATACACTAAGTGGACAAAACAAATGACCTGAGATATCTTTAGCACGAGCTAAAGGAAATCTTTCTTATCACTGAAAATTGGTGACTTGAAAATGTCTATAATGAGAAGGAGAAACATTTATTCACCATATCCTGAAATAGTGATGGTCCCATTATGTCTAACAAGGCCTCCTGAAGGCAAATTTGTTATAATTTGTATTTTTTCTTATTATTTTTCACAGTGGACAGTGATGACTCCCTGACTTAAAACCTAATCACCAGTGCCTATTAAATTTGGGTTTATATGTTGCTGAAGGTAGAACTGATTATCATAGCGAATGAAATACTTGTTTGGCTTATTCCCAGAGGGCAAAAAGTCATTCTTCAAGGTGATGCATCTCATTTGAGGAATACATTAACAATGAAGGCAGTTAAAAATACATGCGGACTCCCAGTGAGGCAAGTCTGAGGCTGACCACATATATTTACTGGCTGACTCTGGCCTCATTCAGGGAGGAAACCTGTGATATAGAAGGCTGATTTCCCCAGCACTCGAGACCTTAATTTACAACTCTAATGTAGCACGTGGATCATGGATGCTTAGAAAATATCCAAGTTCTTGACACTCTGGACAGGTTTTGCATGTTTTTGTCTATCATTAAAGTTACAGGAAAAAAGGTAGTAGAAAAAATAAGTCCCAATGGTATTAAAAGTCAAAATTTTGTATCAAAATAAAGCTCAAAGATGTGCTAAGATAAATAATATCAATGCAGCTGTGTAGGCGTGGATCCAAAAGCTTACCAGAAAATGCATGAGGTCTAAATTATTTAAAAGACAGAATTATTGGTAACATAGAACAGGTTAGATAATGATTTTCTAAATTAGATTGACATCCACAGTCAAATAGATATGATATGCTATGATTAAAAACCACCAATGTCAGTTAATACTCTTTGCATTTTCACTTTGTTAATTTTGCCTTACCAAAAAAAAAAAAAATCAGTATTTAAGTGAAATTATAATTCATTGAAGAAAGATGAAGACATAATTCAAGCTTAAGCATATACTTTTCAGTCTTTATCATTCCTAAAATACAATGTCTAAAGAAGCTTAGAAATCTTCATCATTTTCAGACAAACATTGCTTTAAATGGCAATAAACTGCAAAGAAATACCAGTAATGAACTAATTTACTGGTAAGTAAATTCAGGAAAAGTAGAAATTTGTAAACTTGTAAAGTAAAACAAGTAAAACTGTACATTTAATTGTAGAGTCCTGAGCCTCCCCTGGCAAAAAATTCCTTTTATGTATAGAAATCTTTCAGAATGCTTTCTCATGAATTAGCTCGATTAGCTACCACCAGGACTCTGGGACGTGGACAGAGATGTCCCATTGGTGTGAAAGCTGAATTTCAGAGAGGAGATGCAACTCACCCAACATCCGGAATCCAGAAAGTGGCACAGCTGGGACTCAAGTTCTAATCTTTGGATTTCTGGTTCTGGTGCTCATTCTTCTAAACCACATTGCTCTTTTTTTGTCAAGTAAAGGGACTGTGAACATATTTCACTCCGTATGATGTATAGGTTTATTGGTAGAGTGACACAACAGAGCAGTGAAGTGCAAACCATAGAAATGAAGTCATGCATAAAGTGGTATAAGAAATATGTATATTGAAGTCCCATTTCATGAAGGTACTAGAGCCATGTGGTTTCCTATATTATTTATGGGCACATTGTTATTCCAATATTATTATTATTGTTGTTTACCTTCTCTGATAGACCACATTGTTTTAAATAAATTGTGCCACAGGCGGTATGGAACATGGATGGTGCACTTTGATTAAAAAAAAGAAAAAAGAGCAATATCTAGGTTCAAGTGCTAAACTCCTCCCTGGCCACAACCTGAGGGCATTTCAGCTTCATCACGAAAGGAAGCATTCCTGTCTCTGAGGAAGCCATTCCTTTTCAGCTGTGTTGTGAAAGCTGAGACCAGAAATGGCAGTGACTGAGGATTTTAAAAAGTGAGGGAGATGGAATGCAGAAGGAGCTCCCACTGCCCTGAATGAAACCTACTGGTTTGACATTCTGTTTGAATCAATTTCAAAAAGCCTGACTTGTTCTAATTCATTTCAAAGTCATTAACAAGATTATAAAAATTTTAAAATAAGAGGAAAACTATTAGAAAGAATATGTAAAGTCTCTTCAAATAGGCTATTTGCCATGTGTATTTTTCAACATGCATTCAAATATGATTCTTATAATATTTCCATTTACTTTTAATAACCATATGTTGGGTGTTTCACCATTTTGCCTGTTAACTTATAAAATTAAAATATCTTATTTAATAATTACTTTTTCATTTAAAAGGCCACTAGGAAAATTGATCACACTATTTTACTTCCCAAGTTAACCTAAAAAGCATTATTATAGTAATAACATGACCCTATTATTTTTAAAAATAAAATTAGGAGTACTTAAGAAGGATTCTGTGTAAAACACATTAACAGGAGATACTATTTAAAGATAAAGAAAAGCAGCATTAGCACACTGTTTAGCAATATGGACTCTAGAGTCAAATGCCTGGATTCAAATTCTGGGATCTGATAACCCTCTCTGTGCTTCAGTTTTCTGATCTGCAAAACAGAAGAAATTATAAAATCCTATTTCGTAGGGTTATTGCGAGGATTGCACGCAAATGTTTAGAACAGTGCCTGACAAATATAAAATACTCAATATGTGTTAGCTATTTTTTCAAGAAAGGTATATTTACATGGTATTACTGGGCAATTCAATCTAAGGTAATCGATAGTCTTGTCCTAAAAAAGGGCAGGAGTTTCAGGGATTCCAGAAATAAATGCAGTTCAGTCAGTTTACAGCGAAAGAAGAAGAGAAATGGTTACAGCTTTGAAGTCAGGCAAACACACTGTTAAGCCTCACCTCTTATTAGATGCGTAACTTTGAGTTTACCTGTTCTTAAGCTTGCTTCTTCATCTGTAAAATGAATACCATCATGCAGAGTACTTTGTTCTTTTTAACAGATAAGGGGAGAGCTATTAATATAAAAATTAGCCAGTGCCTGGAGACAGTAGGTCTTTAAGATGTGGTTGTTTTAATATTGGTGGTGGTGGTGGTGCTCACAGACGGATGTGGTACCAATAAGGCAGGAGGGAGGGGCGTGGCAGAGATAGAGGGCTCAGAATGCAGCTCAGTCACTTATAGAACTTAAACTAGGGGTTTGCTCAGATCGAGCAGCTCCACCAGTTTAGGCTTAATCTCTCTCAGCTCAGTAGTGAAGTTGTACTGGGGCCAAACAGCTCACAGTCAGCGTTAAAGAGGTTGACTCTGGGGCAGCACCAGGGATAGCTCCCAGTAGCCCTCCAAAAAGCAGACCACTTCTGTTTCTTCTCCCAGGCTCTGCTTAGGCTTTCAAAGGTTGGTTCCTTTCAAGACAATTTCCAACACTTCCATGAAGACTGAGTCAAGTCTTTCATCCTTTCAGGAGCCTCAGTGATGACAGGATGATCAGGCGATGGCCTGTATTAGATGGGGAACCAGGCAGGTAGGTTTCTCCCTGGCTGCATGAGAGTTGTTTCTTAGGCATCACAATTCTTTTGCTTGTCTTATTCCTTCAGGTTGATGGATTCTTAAGACTAGTGTCACAGGACACAGTTTTGTTAGGGTCTGTTTTGAGGTACTTTTCAAATATTATGGGTCAGCCCAGATTACAGTACATATTGCTTAATAAAATCAGCCAATGCTAAAGCTTGCCAATGATTTATGTTTTAAAATGAACAAATAAAATACTTTTGAACTAGAATTTTGAATTTAGAAAGCAAATCACAGAAAACTACATATATTATGATAGAATTTTAAAAACAAAATTCAGACAAAGAAAAATAAAATGCACTGCTTAGGAATATATACCTATGTGATCTGAATATTAAAAAAAAAAGAAGCAGAATGATAAACTGAAAATTCAAGATAGTCATCACTATTTGGTTGCAGGTGGATCAAATCAGAGAGGAGTTTACTGATAACTTCAATTGCACTGGTAACTTTATTTCTTTTGGTAGATTATAAGTTTATTAGATGGGGAAATTTCCAGAATTACTGAAGTTATCCCAGTAACTGCTTGCTTCCTTGCTTGATCATAAGTGGAAACTTCTTTATCTCTATCACTCCATGTAAGACAATATAGAGGCATTATGACCAGGTACTCAGGTATGAAGGTAGACGCGAGTCCATCAAGCTAGCTCCAGGTGCATCAATTTGCTCTCATGTTATTCACTGTTTCAAAAATACTTATGAACAATTGTGCTAATAGTAAAAAAGCTTATAATGTTTAGCGTTATGTACTGTTTAAGAAACTCATTGGCACATATACTTGAGACTAGAGCTTTTGGTAACTGGAATTTGAACTCGCTTCTTCAGAGAGGGATTAACTTCTAGCGTACCATTCCACAACTTTGGCGACGTGTAACATTTAGGTACAATTTACCCATGTCCAATTACGAGTCCTCCTAGATTTGGTTGTGGAGCAGAGGGTTCTCTGTTTTTCTTTTTCTCTTTGTTTTCTTTTCCTCTCATTTTTGAATCCTGTGTGGCTTACGGCCTTGCCTTTCTTTGCTTTGAAGTTCCTGCCAAATTGATGGGGCTCATTGCCCAGAGAGATTAGAATTGAGAGGTGAGTAGATAAATTAGTACGCAGTTCTGATCCAAGGGCCTTTTCAGGGACTAGTTTCTCATTAAAGGGCAGATTGGTGGGTTTTCAAAAGAAAGTATCCTGAAATTGAAAAGAGAATTCCTGAGTTCAAGTACAAACTCCAAATATTAAGACCCTGGTTAGGCCACTTAGCTTCCTCAGGTCCCCTTTGCTCCTCTGTAAAACTGAGAGTAAAAAGAATTGCCATTTCTTCGTTAGTGTCAGAACTGAGTGAAATAAATCTAACAGGTTTTGTGAATAGCAAATTGCCCTGCTAATGTACAATATTCTTATCCTCAACTTTTCCCTATTCCTATTCCTCTATGTAATCTCTCACAAAATCCTGTCCATTTGCCTGCTGGAGATCCTTAGTGTGTGTGCACAGCCCTGGTTTCACCACAGTCTAGCTGAAGCTCTTTTTCTCCCTACCAGGTTATGGTTGTAGCTTTTTATCTGTCCGCCCTTCTCCTGAGTGTCATGCAATTCATTATCTTAACTGGAGCCAGAGACATCTTTTAAGAAATGCAAATCTGATGATGAGACTCTCCTGCTTAAACCCTTTGTTGGCATGCCATCTTTATCAGAATAAAGACCAAAACCTTAAGTTGGTTTAAAAACACTGCTTGGTCTGCTCCAAATTACTACTGCTTCACCTCACCCCATACTCCTCCTCAAATTTTGAGTCACGACTGCATGAGTATGTAGACAAGTTGCTTTTTTTTCCCTTTTTTCCCATACTTGCTTGGGTATTACATAGTTCGATGCATTAACCACGTCCTATGCATCACACACCCTAATTCTGGAAGGCAAGATTTAAAAACGTGACATAAAAACGCAGAAAGAGAAAGATGAGATTACATATACTGGGAACATTGATGGGTCTCTGAATGCTGTTATTTTATTATTGCCTTATTTTCTTGAATTCAAAAGCATTTCAAAGATAATTCACAAGGTAATATATTTTTGGGAAGTATTTGAGAGTGAAGTGGAAGGCACCTTGATGGATGGGGTTGGGAAACCTTCATAAGCTCACGGATATTGACAGAATGACATTTTACTCTTCTGAATAGTACTTACTGCTAGGTAATGGGTAGGGATATTTAGTATGTTGCCTGTCTTTTCTAAAACATTTTTTTATGCTTTGACATGTTGAGTCGGATTGATTCACCTGTATAATTGAAAAGTATAATTTGGTCTTAGTGTAATTGGTCTTCTCTGGGAATGCTTATCTGACAGGGCAGATCAATTATTAGGTTGGTTCTGCCTTCCACCTACGCACGGATCAGAACATATGTAAATTTTTCCTGGAAATTCATTTATTAATGATATCCATATATAAACATGCATGTGAAGCTTACATTCTATCTATCTACTACTCTTTCTATTTCTCTCTCTCTGCACATGTGTATGTGTATAAATACATACAAGTACATTAAGTTTTCATTCATGTTTATTACTCCTGTTAATAACTTTACTAAATTTCATAAAGGTCCACTAATCTTTAATATATAAATATAGAATAAACAAGATTGTTTAATTGTTAAGATTGGTTTTCTTGTATGTTCTTAATAATAATTAATCAGCTAATATGAAAAATGTATATGTCTTCTAATTCAAGTTACATAATATCCATGAAGGTAAATTCATCTTGCTCCCACAAATCTCTTCCTACTGCAATCCATCTATCTTTCAAATTGCCGTCAGAGTTAACTTCCTAAGAAACTAATCTAATGGCGTCATTCTCCTGTTTATGAATCTTCCTGTCTCCCCATTACCTAAAGGAGAAAGGCCAAACTTATTTGCCTTTAGAATCTCACCTAACTTAGCATCTGTTGCCATTCTTCCTTTGTATACCTCAAACGTCAGTCACAATGAGCTTTACAATATTTTCAACGCAAGACATGTCTTGTCACAACTTGGGAATTTTTACATTTGATTTTCTCTTCCAGGAATATCCTTATCTTCTTTTATATCTAGAAAAGTACTATTTATCCTTTTAAGACCCAGCTAAATGTCACTTTTTCTCTTTGAACACTTTCTTGATTTCCATAAGCAGAGTGAGCTCATCTTTCTTTCTTGGAATATTTAGTTTATACTGTTATGAAAGCACTTGCTGGTTAATGTGGCAATCATTTGTTGGCATGTTCCTCTATCTTTTGATTGTGACTTCCTTTGGTGCAGGAACCCTATATTAGTTAAGATAGAATTAAGTTGCTATAGCAAAAAAATAATTGAACAAAAGTAAAGCGGCTTAAACAAGATAGGTCTTCTCTCATCCATCTGATCAAGAGCAATTCACAGTTGACATGGCAACCCCGAAATATCAGGACACGTGCTCCTTCTGTCTTTACCTCTTCTATCCTCCAAATGTCCCTTCCATCCTGTCATCTAAGATAGTTGCTCTAGTTTCTGTCATTACATCTACATTTTAGCCAGTGAGAAAAAAAGGGAATGACAAAGAGGAGGTGCAAGAGCTGGAATTTGACTATCTACATCACTTCCAGTAACATGGGTTTGGAGGCTGGGAGATGAGTCTGACATTGACTGTCAATCTTTGCCCACTCGAAATATTACGATTATGGAAGAAGTGGAGAACAAATATGGGGCAAAGAGATACCATTCTTTGTCACAGAACACATCGTTGATTTCACAATCCCTAGCACAGTATTGGTTCATGCTGGGAATCATTGAACACTTGATGAATGAATGAATGAATTACAAAAATCATAGCAATTTAGAACTGCAGTGGAGCTGTAAATCATCTAACTCTACCCTCTGATTTCACAGATGAGCCAGCTGAAGACCTTGTGATTTTTCTGAATTTACTATAACAGCTGGTACGTTCAGAAACTTATTCCCAAAAGATCTTTTTAAAGCAGTAAAATTACCCTGATAATTTCAAAGGATCCGTAATAGAAGAGTACACTTTTTAAAGGGGAGATTATATCTTTGTTGTATTGCATTGAAAGCCTTTCTGTAATATGCTCCTTTATCTTCAAAAAGGTCAATGGGAAATCAGCACAAAATTAAGCAAGTTTGGACTAAATCTACATAATGAAATATTAAAAAAAATTAACATTTTGAATTTTTAAAAACATACAATTGTTTTTAATTGTAATACAAGTACATGACACAAAATTGATAAGCTACAAAATGATAGTGTGAACAGTAAGTGCTTTTCTATCCCCTTCCACAGCCACTCAGTGTCCCTCCTTGGGAGAATCATCGTTATCAGTTTCTTATGCGTCGTTCCAGGATGTTCGATGCCTTTAAAGATGGATGATGGAATGGAGTTTTGCATCTTGCTTTTTTTTCACTTAACTTATTTGGGAGATTTGATAGGGCATATTTTAAGTAAGGAAAGGTGCAAATGTGGAAATGTGGGCTTACCTTATGTAATGAAACTCTTTTTTATTTCAAAAGATAGTCTTCAAAATATACTATGTCTTCTTCAAACAGCCCTGAGATTTGTCCTTCCACCTGTCGCTATCACCCCATTTTGTCTGTGCTCTTCATACACTAGCTTTCTGCCAGTTCCAAGAAAGGGCCAGGCCCTTCACAACCTTTGTCTGCATTTCTTGTTCGCTGCCTTGGACATCTGCCCTTGGCAATTCGCATGAGTGACTCCTCACTTTTCAGGTTTCAGCTTAAATGTTAATTCTTGAGAAAGGCCTTGCATACCATTCTCTCTATAGCTGGCGGTTCACCCCCAGCCCCTGCCGTTATTTCTAAGAGCCTGCTGTATATATATTTCATAGTCCTCACCCAATCTGTAATTGTGTCACTTCTTTATTTGTTTGTTTGTTACTGCTTTAGTGCTCCACTGAAATATGACTTCTGCTGAGGCAGGAACAAGGTCTGTCTCGTCTGTTTTGTATATCTAGCATCTTGCTTGGCACACAGTCAAAATAAACGAGTATTTGGTAAACGAAAGAAAAAAACATACAAATGAACAATAAACAAATTCCTCTTTGAGGCCTGTTAATTAATCTGTGCCCTATCTTCATTTCATTGAGCTATTTTCAACCCCTTACACACGAAGATATGTAAAATATAAAATATGTAAAAAAGTTGTGAGGAAAGACACAATGGCTCTTTCTTTCTGTCCTGATAAATAACTACAGACACATGTCACCTGTCCAATTCCTTCACTTCCTTGTGATTTCCCATAGCATCATCAATTTTCTAAAACGCAATCTTTTCTCAATGATCTCTTCTCATCCCACATTTACATTTGCTATCTTTTCACAACTTCTCCAATCCTGGAGAGGCTAACTACTACCTGGGAAACTTGACAAATATGGGTAGCAAAGCATTTAGCCAGAATCCTTTAAAATAAAACTAGATAATCATTTCAATGATCAACAAAATTAATGCCAGTTCTAGGAATGAAGTAAAGTTAATATTAGCGAGGTGTCAATTGAATGATATTAGAATTTGATGTGTTCATATTAATTCTGCTTATATCAGCAGTCTTCACAATGTCATAAAGGAGGAGCATAGATGCTTAGGGAGCAAGTGTATAGGTAGACATAGAACCATATTTGACTGTGTAGGAGTTAGTACTATGCAGATGTTAGAACAAGTGTCAATAGCTACAGTCTTCTTAAATCAGTGTCTTTGTCTTGCATATAAGTATATTAACCATTTATTCACTATCACAAATATTTCCCCTAGCTTGTTGCCTTTAGAAAGTTTTTGCTTATGCTTCATCTAAAGTTTTAATTTCCCAGATTAATCAAACATTTTCTTCATGATTACTCTTTTGTTTCTTTCATCTTCCAACAGACATTAATTAGGACTTGTAATGTGTCAGGAATGTGGGATATGGTAAGAACACCTAAGAGTAAAGTCTCTTGTGTGTCCTACTTCTAAGATCCGTGAACAGATTTTCAAATCTTCATTGAATCAAGGATATTTCTTGCCACATACAAAGTAACTTGTAAAATGTACTTATTTGAATTATTGTATTAAAATTGAGTATAGTAATATAGGTCCCTGGGTGAAAATTTTAAAAGTACAGATAAGAAAAGAAAAGAAAAAAGTCACATAAAATGTGACTAATTAGGAATCTATCTATCCTTCTGTTTATTTTTCTAAGTATAGGTACATGAATATTTATAACAATGCTATTTGTTTAGAAATTGATTTTATTTAGCATATGCAATTTGTAACTATTTTTTTTACATAACCATCTATTGTGAACATATTTGAATAAATAAATGAACATATTTATTAGGAACATATATGATTACCACATTTATTACCATCATTTACTTAACCAATCCTTGTTGTGCATTATGAGTATTTCTTTTTTTCCATCTGTTATACAAATCACTGTGGTGAATATGCATATGCATATATCTTTGCTTTTTTTTCAGGAAGACTGGCCCTGAGCTAACATCCGTGCCCATCTTCCTCCACTTTATATGTGGGATGCCTGCCACAGCATAGCTTGACAAGGGGTGCACAGGTTTGCACCAGGGATCCAAACTGGCGAACCCAGGGCCATTGAAGTGGAATGTGTGAACTTAACCGCTGGGCCTGCCCCCATATATCTTTTCTTTTCTTTCCTGAGGAAGAGTCACCCTGAGCTAACATCCGCTGCCAATCTTCCTCTTTTTGTATATGAGCCACCACTCATATACCACATGGCCACTGACAGATGAGTGGGATAGGTCCATGCCCGGGATGTGAACCCAGGCTGCCAAAGTGGAACGCACTGAACTTAACCAGTAGGCCACTATGGCTGGCCCTGAATATGCTTTTAATTATTTCTTAAGCTGAGTTTTCTGAATTGCAAAATGATGATGATAAGAATATCTTGCTAAATGCTTTAAATGTATTTGCTCAATACTTGCTTTATATATTTTTACTCAGCTAATCCTCAGAACCACCTTATGAAGTAGTTACTAAGATACAGATGCATAAGTAAGTTAAGACCCCATTTGATTGAATTGAAAGGCCCTCAGTTGTAAGAAAGACCATTATTATATACAATTAAAAAAGAAAACAAATATTGCCAGTTCATTTCTGAGAACTATTTAAATATACACATTAGAATTAATAAAGTATGGTCGCTTGCTCAAGATTCTAGTCTTCAAGTGCAGAGGTGGCATTTAAACCTAAGCCAACCAGCTTCAGAGTCTACACTCCTAAGCATAAAGCTCTCTTTTCTTTCCAAAATGTGTTCACCTTTTTAAGGCTTTTAATACTAGATTGCCTTCCAGAAAGGTTGTAGCTATTTGCATTTCCACCAGCAGGGTTAAAAAAAATCTAAAAAACTTGTTTCTGCGTGTCTTTGCCAATATTGGTGGCTACCTTTATACTCTTTATCAGTATGAAAGGTTAAAAAATACAATTTAATTTGCATCTATTTGATTTACTCATGAGGTAAATATTTTTGTCAGACATTTATAGTTCATCGTTTAAAACTATAGCTATTTCTTCATTTATCTCTTTATATATTAAGGATATTAACAATTGTTCATCATTACAAATATTTTTTGTTTGTTATTTTCTTTTAACTTTGTTTACAATATATTTTTAACTACAAACTCAAATATACCAAATTTTTCCTTCATAATTACTGCTGTTGGTATAACATACCCTCATTTAAATACTCTAAGTATTTAAGTATTTCTAAGTAGCCCATAGGTTGAATGAGAAATCACAATGAAATTTTAAAAGGTTTTGAACCGATTGGCAACAAAGATATAGCATATCAAATTTTGGGGATTAACAAAAACACCTAGTGGGATTTAACTAAGGCAGTGCTTATAAGGATTTTGTAATATTAAATATATTTATTTAAAAATACTTGACTGAAAATCAATGATCCAAGTTTCCATTTCAAGAAACTAGAGAAGAAAGCAAAACCTAAAGAAAGTAGAAGTGAGGACATAATGAGGACCAGAAATCAATAAAATAGAAAAGAAATACATGAAAGAGAAAAATCAACAAAGTAAAAATTTTATTATTTGAATGATGAATAAAATTGATGATCCTTAGCAAGACTGAATAAGAAAAAATACAACATAAATTTTCAATGTCAGAAATAAAAAAGGGGACTTCAAAACCGATCCTACAAATATTAAAATGATAATTAGAGTATCAACGTTCTTATGCCAATGAATCTGAAAATTCAGATACATTGGTGAATTTCTTGGAAAACATGTTATCAAAATCCTACACAAGAATAATAAAATATGAATATTCTATTTGTATTAAAGTATTGAATCTGTTATTAAATATTCCCACAAAGGAAACTCTAGGAATAGTTGGCTTTACCACTAAATTCTAGCAAACTTTTAGGGAAAAAAAAATTCCAATCTTACATGAACTCAGAAAAAAAGGAGGAATATTTCCCTATTCATTTTATGAGGCCATCTTGTCTGAAGGTAGTACCAACACTGTGGGGCCATGCATGTACCAAAGTTTTCTATGGGATTAGACTAAAGCTAAAATCTCACTGAGACCACATTTGTGCTTAGCTCCTTCCAAGTTTTAGCCTGCTTCCTTCACCAACTTCTCTGAGAGTGTGCCCTTAAACCCACATGCACTTGAATCCTTGTCTCAGGCTCTCTGCTTCTAGGGTACCCAAACCAAGGCAGTCGGTACCAGAAGTAAATTCTATTTTTTTCAGCTTTATTGAGATATAATTGACAAATAAAATTGTAATATATTTAAAGTGTACAACAGATGATTTTGTATATCACATCTTCTTTATTCATTCAACCATCAACAGACAGTTAAGTTGTTTCCATAACTTGGCTACTGTGAATAATGCTGCAATGAACATGGGAGTACAGATATCTCTTCAAGATAGCGA
The DNA here is from genome assembly GCF_037783145.1 of Equus przewalskii. Lineage (NCBI taxonomy): Eukaryota > Metazoa > Chordata > Mammalia > Perissodactyla > Equidae > Equus > Equus przewalskii. The sequence goes on from NC_091838.1 coordinate 10,487,079, forward strand.
TTTTGTCTCCTTTGGATGTGTACCCAGGTGTGAGATTGCAGGATCATAAGGTAGTTCTGGTTTTAATTTCTTGAAAAACCTCTGTACTGTTTTCCATAGTGACTAGATCAGTTCACATTCCCACCAAAAGTATACAGGGTTCCTTTTTCTCCACATCCTTGCTAGGACTTGTTATGTATTGTCTTTTGTGAAAATAGTCCTTCTAACAGGTATGAGGTGATAGCTCACTGTGGTTTTGATTTTCACTCTCCTGATGATTAGTGATGTCGAGCACCTCTTGATATACTGGTTGACCATGTACATGTGTTTTTGGAAAAGTGTCTGTTCAGATCCTTCGCCCAATTTTTAACTGATTTATTTATTATTTTATTTTTTTGCTATTGAGTTGTATGGGTTCCTTTAACCACTTATTGGATATCTGGCTTACACGTATTTTCTCCCATTCCATAGGTTGCCTTTTCATTTTATGGATGGTTTCCTTTGCTGAAGAAAGCTTTTAGTTTGATGCAGTCCTGCTTGTTTATTTTTGGTTTTTTTGCCTTTGTTTTTGGGGCCAAATTAAAAAAAACATTGCTAAGGCCAACATCAAGGATCTTACACCCTATGTTTTCTTCTAAGAGTTGGATGCTTTTAGGCCTTACATTCAAGTCTCTAATCCACTTTGAGTTGTTTTTTGATAGATGAGCAAGCAAATAACAAGATTGTTGCTTACTGTATATAATCAAAAGAGTTAAGGAATGAATAAGCAGAAGGCCGAGATTAGTTACTCCAATAAATTTTCATGAATCCTTGTCCAGTTTCCAAACCTGAATCAATTTCCAGGCCCAAAGATTACAGCTATTTACTCAAGTAAGCTTATATTAGGGAAAGGGAAATACTCATATCTTTCAAGGGTTGTTAGATTCTGGGTCCAAGTTATCTCTGGTACCTGGAGATCCAAAGTGCTAATGTAGACCCCTATGAGCGTAGGGTCATACAGGAATGGGGTAAGAAATAGAGTTCTCATTCAGATACAGCTCACAGTGGGAAATTTGGTGGCCATTTCCAATTTCCCAAATGTATTATTGAAATAGACATATTTAGCAGTTGTCAAAATTCTCATACTGGTTTCTTGACTGATGAGTAAGAACTATTACAATAAAGGCTGTTACAGTAGGAAAGGCCACATAAAAGTCCCTGAAAGTGCCTTAACCTTTCCAGTCAAGATGGTAAGTCAAAGACAGTATCATACCCTGGGGGAAATGACTGAGTCTAATGCTGTCCGCCAAGATGTAGGGTTGGTGCTCCCCATCATATCCCCATTTAATTTACCAGTTTGGCTCCTGCAAAAGTATGATGGAACACTGTGTATGACAATGGACTACCACAAACTTAATGAGTGAGAGCCTTAGTTTCAGCTACTGTGCTAGATGTCGCATCTTTATTAGAGTAGATTAACACAGCCTGTGGTGTGTGGTATGAGAGTAGCAATCAGGAAAATGTGTTCTTTTTAATACCTATCAAGAATTTTATCAGAAACAGTTCATATTCACCAAATTTCTTCATCGTCTTATCCAAAGGGACCCGGAATGTATTTCAACATTTTACAGAACAGCGCATCGGTGCCATTGATGATATTATACTAACTGGAGCAGATGAGCAGGGAGTGGCAAGTACTACAAGCCCACTTGTGTGGCCAGGAGAGAAGTGGTGAGCAGAAATCTCAATGCATTAAACTGCAGACAGGGCATCTGGTCATCCACTTTGCGTGAAGAGAGAAGTGGCCTGAGGTAAGGGCATTTATAGACTCATGGGCAATAGTAAATAGCTTAGCCAGTTAGTCAGGGGCCTTGATGAAGATGAGGCAAAGGAGTCTGGAGAAGTGGCAACTATGTAGACCTATGGGAATGAACAAAATGCCTTTTTTTTTTTTTTCATCACACCAGAGGGAATCGACTGTGGAAGAGACATTAACCAGCCAAGTGATCAGGATGAAATGGACAATGAATGTCAATCCACCAGCCAGTCACATTCATTAGCAGAAGTTCTAGCTGAAGGAAAGGGAATCTCTGACGGGTGGGGTGGGAAAGACCTAATGACCATCAGTCTGCCCTCGAGTCCAACTAAAACAATGGTAGCTGGAGTTTGCCCAACTAACCCTCCTCTTATAAATTCCCCCCAAATTTTGACCAATCAGAAATTATCATCACGTGTCCAAGCCTATAAATGTGTACAAAAAATACTATGGTATAGGAACCAGCCCGGTGGCATAGTGGTTGAGTCTGCACCCTCCGCTTTGGAGGCCCCAGTTCACCAGTTCGGATGCCAGGAGGGGACCTAACAACACTCTTCAAGCAACACTGTGGCATTATTCTCCACACTGTGACTTTATCCCCCCACATAAAATTGAGGAAGATTGGCACAGATGTCAGCTCAGCAACAATCTTCCTCAAGCAAAAAGAAGATTGGCAACAGATGTCAGCTCAGGGCCAATCTTCCTCTCTCACACACATACAAAATACTATGGTATATTATAAAGTACTATTATGTGCTCACTCAGGTCATATACTAAATACAATAAACAGTACACAATTAACAGTCAATCATTTTGTTTACCTTGTTGAATAGTTGAAGTGTTTGGAGGAATAATTTAGATGACCATGTTTTAAAAATCATATGACTCATTTTCAAATACAATATGAGGTGGCTTTATGAAATAAGAAACATATATAGAAGATATTTGAAATAAAGATAAAAGAAGGCTTGGAAATAATAAAGAATAATGGAAATCGTTGTGTCAAGAGCTTGAAACAGTTATTGCACTGGCCACTATGTTTCTTTCTGAAAGTACAAAATTCTAGACAACTAGGACCTAAAGGGAAATAAAATGATGAGAAAGTTTTATGTGACACTAGAAATCATGCATTTGTTTGAAATTTTAAAAAATATATTTCTTAAACATAGTCTTTAGGAAGAGTTCGTTATGATAATTATATATTGAATGTTGAGCAAACATAACGGAAATTACCTTAAGTTGCAGATTTAGTGGGAAGAGAATAAAACTAATTTTTGTTGAATGATTAGTATTTGTTATTGTGTTTTATAAGTGATCTTATGGAGATTTAGAGAGATTACACAAACTACCCAAGGTTATATAAGTAATAAGTTGTAGTCAGAACTTGAATTCAGTCTGTCTTCCAAAGCCCGCATGTGTTCTTTGCCTTAGGCTGTAGAATATAGATCATGTTATTAAAATGATCCCTGTGTATATCGATTCTTTATTAAAAATGGCATCCATAATTTAAATTTTGTAAGATAATGAAGACATACTTGGTGTATTTTAAACTAATGTAGACTAAATATAACATCTTCTTGATCTAAGTTAATGTAGGTTGAACTATATGAAATTGTCAACGTTGATCATTTTTGATGCACGTGAATGGTTATACCACGTTTCAAGCTAATAGAAGGATACAGTTCTGACAAGGAGAAGAGCAATCCCTAACAGTCAGGCCCAACATCTGTGCCTTGAGGTTGCTGGGGGCTGGCCTGGCACTGACAGATTAGCAATGGAGTTCACCTGCGGAACATAAGCTATCTTAAAGATTACCAACACCTGACAAGTTTGCTCTGTGACCATGGTGAAGTGAGACAAAAACAAGCCCACTTTTGTATTTTTTTGAGCACAAACTAAAACAAGGTCACTGTGCAAACCTCAAAAATTACCATTATCTCCCTCTACCAGCTAACAGGACGAAATGCTGCTGCTTTACCAATCATAGCTTCAGCCCTGCTCTCCTCCTCCCACTTTCTGGATAAAAATTATCAAGACACCTAATCACAGTACTGCCACCCTCTCAAGAGCACCCAGTCTGGAGAAAACCTCGCTTCCTTGAAAGCTCCCCAAAAATCACTTAACGTGAGCCCAAATTCTGGAAATTCCTTCCAACTCCTTCTTGCAGAGACATTGCACAGTTCACCACAGCGTGTGGTTTCCCTTGTTACACTGAGTGAATGAATCTAACTTTGTTTGACTTCAGGTGTGTTGCTGGCAGTCTTCGTCTGCAGGGCACTGGCAGAAGTGGAGGCTCCCAAGAGTCATCTGAGATTTGCTGCCTTGGTCCAGGATCCATGACTGAGAAATAGTGCTCATGTCTGAGACTTCTTGCATCTCTAGCTGTTTGAGCCACCTCCCTGTTCCTGATGATTTTGATCTTGACTGCTGGTCATCATCAGCTCAGAGAATCTGGAAAAATGTGCTCTCCTAAGTGAACTATTTTTGCAATACTTCTGCTGGATATTGGTTAGGTCAAAGCTGACCTATTTGACAAATGCCTCAAATCATGATATGTTTTGAGTTGACTGCAGAAAGACACTATGTTTTAAAACCAATGTAAACAGGTGCCAAGATGACATTGGATGTTAAAATTAGAGAGCCTGAGATATTCAGGCTGAGGTAGAGGGTCATCCAACTTCTGTAGGAGCATAGACTGTAGGTATGTGTGCAGACAGAGCCCAAACTGAGGATGGATAATTTTCTCATCTACTGGAACAGAAATGTAAATAAAATGCTTCTGCAGTGCCTTAAAAATGTATGGAAGATTTTATTTTGGTCTAAAAATAATTTAAAGGTGGATATCATTAACTGGCCATTTTGACCATAAGATGATTTTATTATGAAGTATATAAAACATTGGATTTGCACTATACGCCCTCAATAGCTGAGGAAGCAGTGATTTATCATGACTGCTTTAGCATCTGAAAATAATTCGAAATATTATTAAGTGAGGACCTTATTTTTTGTAACTTGTCATTATAAAACATTTCAAACATAATGCAAAAGTTAAAAGATTGGTATATCGAACTCAAAGAGAGTGGTATATGTCGCTTAACTTCAGCACTGGCCATCTCGTTTCATCTCTTCTCCCTTCCTTTTTCAGATCCATCTAAAGTAAATCCGAGGCATGATATAAGTTTAGCAGTTTACTTCTAAGGTGGATTATGTAAAGATATCTCTGATGATAATTAACCAAATGTCTGCATGTGTTTCTCTGTTTTGTTTTGTTTTTGTGGGGAAGATTGGCCCTGGGCTAACATCTGTGCCAATCTTCCTCTATTTTGTATGTGGGTTGCCACCACAGCGTGGCTTGACGAGTGGTGCTAGATTCTCACCAAGGATCCAAAGCTGAGAACCCTGGCCTGGCCCTCTCCATGCATTTTTAAGATGCCTATTACCATGTGTTAGTAAAACACTTTCATTAATCTAGAAAGCGTTTTTACCTTCTTACATATGCCTGTCTCTGCTAGGGCACATGGGAGGACAGTCAAGTTATTTAGATAGAAACTTTAGAAGAAAGCAGCAACGTCACTGTTCTGATTTATATTATTTGTTATTTAACTTACAAAAAACACAAATTTCTCACCTGGTTAAGTAGCAACATGATACAGAATTTGAAGAAAAGTATAAAGTTGAAAGTTTTTAAGAGATTAGAATCACAAGATTGTTTCCTTTTAGGAAAAAACATCAATAGAATTATAAGTATAATTTCAGAGAAAAATTTATACTTTTTGAGTCCATAAATGAAGGGAGATGGTAGTAATCGCAATTAAAATTGAGGAAAAGAGCTTACAGCACAGTACTATGAATGTGGGTTAGATATAAAGACTGATAGTACATTTCCTTACATTAAACAATTTTATATTCCTCATACATGTGTTTATTGACCACCTACTGGGTAAAGCTCTACAAAGAAATATGAGATGTAATTTTGCCTGTGTATTAGTCAAGATACTCCCGAGAAACAGAACCAATGAGACAATATGATATGTGATATATATACCTCTATCTATCATCTATCTATCTATCTATCTATCTGTCTATCTATCTATCTATCATTTATCTATCTATTTACCTACCTACAGAGAGAGATACTGAGATTTTACAGAGGCAAAATACTGAGATTTTATGGAGGTTAAGTACCACGATCTGCTGTTTGCAAGCTGGAGACTCAGGAAAGCCAATGGTGTGGTTTAGTCTGGGTCCAAAGGCTTGAGAACCATAGGAGCTGATGCTGTAACTCCCAGTCTGAGTCTGAAGGCCTGAGAAAAGGAGAGCCAATCGTGTTATTCCCAGTTTGAGGGCAGAGAAGATCACAGTCCCAGCTCAAGCTTTCGGGCACAGAGAATGAATTCTTCCTTCTTTTGCCTTTTTGTTTTATTCAGGCCCTCAGTGGACTGGATGAGGCCCACCCACACCGGGGAGGGAAATCTACTTTACTCCTTCTCCCATCCAAATGCTAATCTCATTCAGCAACACCCTCATAGACACACCAGAAATAATGTTTAGCCAAATATTTGGGCACCCCATGATCCATTTAACTTGACACATAAAATTAAGCATCACAGCCTACAAGTAACTTATATCTTCAACTGTAAATAAGAAGTCGTTATTGGAAAATAACAATATTTTGAGTATTAAGAGAGAAATATATATTTAGAAGTACAAAAAAAAATGTCCCTAAAACAACAAAAGACCCTGGATAGCTAAAGCAATCCTGAGAAAAAAGAACAAAGCTAGAGTCATCACAATCTCTGACTTCAAAATACACTACAAAGCTATAGTAATCAAAACAGCATGGTACTGGCATGGAAACAGACACACAGATCAATGAAGAGAACTGAAAGCCCAGAAATAAAGCCACACATCTATAGACAGCTAATCTTTGACAAAAGAACCAAGAACATACAATGGAGAAATGAAAATCTCTTCCATAAATGGTGTTGGGAAAACTGGACAGCCACATTCCAAAGAATAAGAGTAGACCATTATCTTACATCACACTCAAAAATTAACAAAATGGATGGAAGACTTGAAGGTAAGATGTGAAACCATAAAACTCCTAAAGGAAAATGTAGGCAGTATACTCTTTGATATCAGTCTTAGAAGCATCTTTTTGAATACTGTGTCTACTCATCAAGGGAAAAAAAGGGAAAAGTTAACAAATGGAACTACATCAGACTAAAAAGCCTCTGCAAAGCAAAGGAAACCATGAGCAAAGTGAGAAAACAACCCACCAACTGGGAGAAAATATTTGCAAATCTTATATCCAACAAGGGGTTAATTTTCAAAATATATAAAGAACTCATACAACTCAACAACAACAAAAACCAACCCGATCAAAAAATGAGCAGAGGATGTGAACAGACATTTTTCTAAAGAAGATATGCAGATGGCCAACAGGCACATGAAAAGATGTTCAACATCACTGATCATTAGGGAAATGCAAATCAAAACTACAATGAGATATCACCTTCCAGCTGTTAGAATGGCTATAATTACCAAGACAAAAAACAACACACGTTGGTGAGGATGTGGAGAAAAGGGAACCCTCATCCACTGCTGGTGTGAATGCAAACTGGTGCAGCCACTATGGAAAACAATATGGAGATTTCTCAAAAAATTAAAAATAGAAATATCATAAAACCCAGCTATCCCATTACTTGGTATTTCTTCAAAGAACTTGAAATCAACAATTCAAAGAGACTGATGCACCCCATTTTCATTGCAGCATTTATTCACAATAGCTAAGACGTGGAAGCAACCCAAGTGCCCACCAACTGATGAATGAATAAAGAAGCTGTGGTATATAAATACAATGGAATACTACTCAGCTATAAAAAAGACAAAATCGTCCCATTTGCAACAACATGGATGGACCTTGAGGGTATTATGTTAAACGAAAAAAGCCAGACAGAAAAAGACAAACACCATACGATTTCACTCATATGTGGAAGGTAAAGAAACACATGGATAAACAGAACAGATTAGTAGTTACCAGAGAGGACCGGGATTAGGGGCTGGGCAAAAGGGGTAAAGGGTCGCATTTATATGGTGACTAACAAATAATGATGTACACATTTCACAATGTTATAAACCATTATGACCTCAATAAAATTAAAAAAAAAAAGTAAGACTGAGACTTATGCCTCTTTCAATGCTGTAAACACAATGTCTCTCAAAACACTTGTGGGGAGGGCTGGGTAGATTGTAGTAGATGTTCAATTGATATTTGTTTTGATAATGAATGAATGAGTTAAAGATTTCTTCTGGGGTGGGCTGGCCCTGTGGCCTAGTGGTTAAGTTTGGCATGCTCTGCTTCGTGGCTTAAGTTCAGTTCCTGGGCATAGACCTATACCACTCATCCGTTATGATGCTGTGGCAGTGACCCACGTACAAAATAGAGGAAGATTGGCACAGATGTTAGCTCAGGGGAAATCTTCCTCAGCAAAAATTTTAAAAAAACCAAATAAATAAGTAAAAGAGTCTTTCTTGAAAAGGAGGTACATAATAACCTATGTATTTGTTAAGACTTCTTTGAGATTTGAGGTAATTAACGTATGTAGTATTTTGCGTGTTCAAAAAAATGCAGTTTACCCTTACTACTAGCTTTAGAAATATCAAATCAGGAATGTGACAATCCAGTGGAAACCTTCCTTTTTTCCTTAGCACTTTTCCCACACCCACACTTTTTCTGTCAAGATATAAAAAATTCCTCTCCCCAATAAATCATTTAAGAAAGGGCTATTACCATTTTGCTTTTGCCGTTTTCCATCCCAGATCACAAAGGAAGCAGATTTTTTTCCTAGAGAGCCAAGTGGACATAACTGCTGAAGTTGGTGAGGGGTTCATGTGAGTTCATGTTTTCTCTACTTTTGATAGTTTTGAAAACTTCAATAATATATTTTTAAGAGATATATTAGATAGAGGAGTTGAGACTAACTGCCTAAATATTGTGCATATAATGTATTAATTACAAGTGCTTAAAGTTCACTTTTCTGCTGATTTGCAGATTTGTATGCATATGTTGGTGGATTAAGACCATGGTGGGCCTGCGATACCAGTATATTATCCTATGTTCACTTCTGTCTGATATTTGTCACCTACTCTTAGAACAGTTTCTTATAAACCACATCTAAGGAAAAAGTTAAAATCATGCTTTTGTTGATAATTCAAAATAATACATATAAGTATAAAACCCAAGTAGGAAAATAATTTTTGATAACTCATTTTTATTTAAGAAATATACCAAAAATGATCAACTAAAGGGGGAGACACTCTTTTTCCAACTTAACATAACTAACATTTTAGATTTTTTTAGTAAATATAGATCAGATTTGGAAGAAGATACATTGCTGTTTTTGTCGTGGGAGCATCATATTATTAATATAAACACTACTTTTCTGTTTTTTAAAAATACACAATTTCTGTAGATTTTCTAATCAACTTACTGACTGGTAAGGAAAGAATACATGGTCTCAAAAATAAAGAATTGCTTTTCCTCTTTACAAATAGGAAGATGATCCAAGTAGCATGAGCATCAGCCTGAAGATCTATTTATTTTGCCACCAACATAGGGCTAAGTAATTTTTTTTAGTAATATATGTTCAAAGTTCTAGAATTTAATTTTTTACACACTGGAACAGTGTTGATTTTGAAAGGTACTTACGTTTAATATCTTTGACACATTAAGGCAATTTTGTCTGTAACTTAAAGCTCCGGGTCCTATTGATTGATAGTCTTTCCCATAGATCAAAAGTGCATAATTCCCAGGTATGATAGCATAGGGAAATTCTCTCCTTTTTCTCTGCAACCTTGCCAATTTTGGGGGAAAATCTCTTAACATTTGGTTGGTTTCCAGGAAAAATGAAAAGAAAATAGAATCTGGGGCAGCTGGCTGCCTGATCAAGAACTGGGAAGGGTTTCAGATTTTACTCTGCTTGCAAACTAATAAGTAAACCTGCCACAGTTGCACGCATGCTGGCAGAAGACCTGAGACTCCTGGGTCAGAGACAAGTGATTTTATTATTAACAGCAATAGCAGTAGCCAGAGTCTCAGTCTGTGCCAGTTTCCTGAGCCACATTTCCCAAAAGGTGAAGCAAACAAGGTCAGGTCACACCTGGACGAGCAGTGGATTGTGTTATAGGAGAGGAACCTGAGTTCTGGGAAACCAAGTCTTTTATAATGAGCAGTAAATCGGAGACATTGTCTTTATTATGGTGGACAGTAAGCAGGGCTGCCCTTTGCTCCTGTGAGAGAGACTTTCTCTAAATTTCACCTGTTTGTTACACAAACATCCTCGAAAAGATAGTCCGGATCAAAGACAGTCCACACCTCTGATCACAAGATGTACAGAGATGCAAGAGACCCATGGTAAATTGTGTCTTCACAGACACCAAAAGCAGAACATTAAAATTTTTTCTAAAAAAGTAGTCAACTGTGTGCCATAGCCCAGGCAGTGGCCTAGGTCCTAAGGAACACTATAGACATCCTGCCTCCTCCAAAAGTTCACACTGTTCTCAGAGAGGCAGAAGTAAATTTAACTAAACAAGTCAAACCTTCACGGTGACAAGAGAGTAAAGAATGTGTCACTGTGTAGGAAAAGAATTTTGCTTAGGGAACTGGGAAAGGTGTCAGAAAGATGTGGTAACTGATATGTACTTGATGATGAAGAGGGATTCTACATTTAGAGAAAAATGAATGAAAGCCATTCCAAGGAGAATCAAAGGATAGAATTTAATGGTACTTTTTCCTTTTTTAAGTGAGTAGAATGGTATGGTGAAGAGAAGTAGAAGGTGATGCTATTTTAATATAACTTAGAGTCGAATTGTGGTAATTTCTTAGTTTAATGAATCAAAGCTTCACAGGAAGGGTGTGTGGGATTCTAAGGTTTGAAGTGAAGGTTAGGGATGAAGGAAAGAAAGGGATTTAGTAACTTAGAGGTGTAAAAACTTTTGGGGATTCTTATATGTCTCCTAAGTATTTCCCTTTCACAACTTGAAAACTTTTTTTTTAGGTTATTGAGGACATGTTCTTTAAGCAAAGGAAAGCCATCAGTAATTTTTACGCAGGATCAGAAATGTGTTTTTAAATACGCATCAGTTATAATGGGAAAAGACTAGAGAAGGGAGACACTAGAATTCTGCAGACAATTTGGAATCCTCATCAATAGGTTAGATAAAAGTGGATGAGCCAAACAAAAATAAGTTACATAAAATGAAAATGTCTTCACGTAGAGAGATGATAAGGAGAACTATTTTTCTCTATACTTTACCATAATAAATCATCATTAGTAGCATACTCTTATTTTAAACTCCTTTCTCCTCCTTGCTTGAAAGAGGCTCTTCAATAATATTCGTTCACTAGCTATTCCTGTATGTTTTGAAATACATAAAGTGTATCTCAGTGTAAGCATTCACTTTCTTCTCCATTGCCCAGAGCCTAAGCCAGGCCCACCATTATCTCTAAGTTGGCACTGTCTTATCTTTATTTTCACTCTTCTCCATGTACCCTTGCCCAAGAAGTACTCAATCTAACATTGTGAGAGCACTATTCAGGGCATATCATTCCTCTTAAAATCCTTCCATAGTTTCCCATTGGTCTTAGAATAGAGATAAAAATTCCTAACCTAACTGTCAAGTTCTGCATGATTTCCCTCCAACCGTATAGCTTCGTTTCAGACCACTGAGCCCCTTGGTAATATGTATCGGCACCAGCGGCCTTCCTGATGAGCCCCAAAGTGCACTGAGTATCTTTGGACCCTCTGCCTTCCTCACCTGCTATTTCTGCAGTCAAAAAGGATGTCCTTCCTCCACCCCTTGCTAATTCCTACTCTTTTACTGCTCAGCTTCTGCTCCTACTTCCTTAGGGAGATGGTTCCCTATCTTCTCCTCAATCTTTATTAGTCAATCAGGTTTTATAACCTTTACCTTTCTCTTACAACACTTATCAAAACTGGAATTTGCAGTTACTTATATGATTATTTATTGTCTGTAAACCCAGCCCTAGTTACTACCCCATCACTACCTTCAAAGAAACTAGGCCGAAGCCTATGAATAGGGCAGACAGGCTGTATCTCTATTGTTCCCATCTACGTCGCCAGATCTTGCATGGTACCTGGCACGTGGTGGATGTCCTGTAGTTTTGGAATGAACGTGGTCAAACTGCATTTTCAGGAGATCAGCTAGCAGATGTGTGACTGCCGAAGTGGGCAGATAGTCTTGCAGATAACGGAGGTGAGTTGGAAGGCTAATGGGAGCAGTTGGTAGTGGGATGGTGTCATGCGGGAAAGCATTTGATGCAATAGTAACCTCCAAGCACACAAACACGTGAGCTACCTCAGAGGTCATGGGATAGAAAAATTCACAGAGGAAATGAAAACACCTGAGTCAGCACTTAAGTCAATTTTAAACACATAATGAGAAGCATGGAGAAAGCGATGGAGTAAGTTAACACAATTAGAATAGGGAGCAGATGGGATAAAGGACCACAAGCTCTGAATTTTTGGGTGTGCAATGTTCATGTGTCGTCTCTCTCTCTCCTTCTGCTGCATCAGCCTGCCTTGCTGATGGCGTGGTTGAATGGACCAGGGTTGAGGTTCTGCAAAGGGACCCCACAGACAGAAGGTGCCCTGGACCAATTAGCACACGCTTCCTCTATCAAAGAGGCTGAAAGACAAGCATCTAGGGTCAGTAATAGTTTGCCAGTTAGTTTGGTGAACATCCATGGATATTATATGTGTTTCTTGGTCCAAGGTCACATGGGACAAGAATGGGTTTCAACAATGGGTGGCTGAATTAAAACTTGACTATTAGGTCTTCATGTATATTGATATATCCTCAATATTTCAGTGCCTCTGGCATATTTAGTCTCAGATGCCTCAGGAATATTCAGTGTCTCATGGTCCTTCCATGACTCTCTATGATTAACCCATACATGATCTACTTGCCAACTGCTTATCTTACACCTTACACGTTGAATACTTATACTTAATACATCCTATGAATTCTGTCCAGGTCTTACAACCTTTTGGCTTGCTAACTATTTATTTATACTTAAAACTTCTTAAGTTTTGCATATGTTTTGTATGTGACACTTATTTATCTAATAGAATTGAATTTTGTCACAAGAAAGTGTACATTACAGCAAGGGAGGAGGAGTCAGATATACACACATTAAACTGTAAAGTGAACAAGGTATGCTGATAATTGGACTTGAGGGTGAGAGTGTAGGAGACATATGAGTCAAAGCTTCTTAGGTTTCCAGCTTGAGACTTTGGGTGATAAAATTTACTGATTTAGATGGTATAGGGATTAAGATGATGATAGTTGAAACCATGACTATAGATGAGAGCTCCTGGGGAAAGCTGTAAATGGAACCCCGGGAAAACCAAAAGTAAAGGGATGGGTCAGGAAAGTATCCCACATCAATGAAATAGAGAAGGAAAAGTAGGAGTGGCATAAGGGCTAGTGGAGTGCGACTTTCCACAGAAGCCAAAAGACCAATTCCCTTTAAGAAAGAAAGGGTGATCTATCATATCCAACATAAAGATTAGGTCCAGTAGTTACCTGGGAAAAAAGTGCTTAATAGATTGTGTGGCAGGATAATTTTTTGTGAAATTAATCAATGTTTGGTTCTCACAGTATTTTCTTTCCACATGTCCATGCCCTGTATTGTTCCTAGTCTTTTCAAATTTCCAAGGAGAAAGAAGAGCCCCTTGAAGTAAGGTTTCCGACAGTCTTTTATGAAGGCCTAGATTGTGGTAGACATCATACATGGGGGAAGAAGAGAGAGAGTGCTTTTGAGAACAAAGAGAGAATGAGATGATGTCTACCATGTTCAGAAGGAGAAAGGGTGGGTGAGTCCTTCAATAGATAGGACCCTCTCCTTGCTTTATTCCATGTACTGTGGAGAGCCTACACTTTAGAGTGGATGACCGAATGATGTACCAGTGATGCTGGGCCCTAGGTACCAGGGTCTTAATCCTCAACAAGATATGTTGCCCCCAGGAGTGAGTGACCCAAAAGCATCAGAGTCTGCACTAAAAAGTTCCATGCCAGCTTGGATATGGACATGATTGTCTGTACCCAGTGCTAAAGAGGACTTCAAGAGTCTCTCCAAGGCAAAGTCTTGGAGGATCCTGCAAGCCTGAGGCTGATTATCTAAGAGCTGAATGAGCTATGACTTATAATTAGACTTAAGCTGTTTTAAATAATATAATTAAATTGTGATATTTCTTGTATATCTGAATTTGTAGATCAAGATTCCTATTCTCTACAATTAGGGAATTAGGTAATTAGGAGGTCATTAGCATAGTTTCAGTAGAGCAGGGTGAAATTATATTAAAGAACATTAAGTAGAGAACAGGAGGTAAGAAAGCTTGAGAAGTGGAAGAATGAACTTGGATGGCAGCTGGAAAGCAGGAGAGACCCGATTATGTTTGCTAGTTGAGAAAAGAAATGAACAGAGAGAGGTGGGCAGAGAGATGAGGAAAAGGGCTCAAGAAGCTCTCCATATAAGTTAATGCTATAATTGTGTAGACAATACTGCTTTTTGCCCCCACTTGAAGCCTCTTCATATTGAGGATACATACATCTCTAACTGGGCCTCAATAAGTTATAACCTAAAATTCCTTAACTCCCGGACTTCCGTGGTTGTTACAAGGCCAGTCAACCCTAACCTGTTCTCTTCTCTCTGTCCTTAGGCTTTTCTCCAAAGATATAAGGTCAATTTAATTCAATTTCACCAATTTGACCTGTTGGGGTTTATTGATTCCTTGGCAACTGATTAAGCACTTCACCATCCTACCTGTTCTACTTGCTTATCATCTGCAGCTGCTTCTTCTCTCGGAGTTGGAAAGAATTACTCTCAGTCTGTTCAGGCCTCCAGGTCGGTAGGGAGGGCTCTCCTTTGACAGAACTGTGGGTGAACCCATAGTCGTTAGGTTGTCTGCCAGAAGGGAGTCCCACTTCACCATTTTCTGTGTATGAATTTTGCAGAGAAGGACATCACGCCTATGGTATGAAGTCAGAACCGATCTCAGTTTATTCCTTATTTTCCAATGAAAAAGAAGGATTTTGTTAAAGGCAGTAAGTGACAGCCTCAATTTTATTTCAGAGAGGGGGGCAGATCTAAATATCTTGCGGCAACCTAACAACATTTTTGTTCTTTTAATTTAGATGAGACTATTTGGTCATTTTCTGCCTAAGAAAATACACATTTATTGAAATTTGATGGCATTGGCTCTTTCTTCTACATTTGTGGAGGGGAAGTGCACACTTCATCTCCGACAGCTGGTAGAGCTGAGTGGGCAGATTGCTTTCTGTGCGCACAAGAAACAGGTTCGGCCCATCTGCTAATCAGCTTCTGCTCTGGCACTCACTGTGACTCAAGCGCCTTACTGAACTGAAAATTTTTAACTACATCTAAAATAGAGTGACTAATACCTATTCTGAAGAGTTATTAATACATGCAGACCACTGAGTCCAGTGTTTATGTGCTGAAGAAAAAATAACCAGTCTCATTAATATTAATTATTGCGGAGCTTCTGAATGGCGTCCACCACAGGCATTTCAGAAGGGGAGGCTGCATGGTGGAATATTTCCCATCATCTCCATGATCTACCCCCAATGTACGTTCCCACTTTGTTTGCTCAGTTCATTTTTTAAAAAATCCTACTTTGCCCCCTCCTCAAATTAAATCTAAACCCAATCCATTTATTCATTCATTTGCTCATGGAGCAAACACTGACATTTTTGTATGTTATGGGCTAGCTGAGTATGGGGGAGGTTGGGAGTCTCCTCCCGGGTCAGGGAGCATCGTGAACCTTGGGTTTCTCCTGAACACTCAGCTCAAAAGTTCCCAAGTCCTTAGTAAAGATTTCCCAGACCCTCTACCCTCTGCCTTCCAGTTCATTGTTTCTTCCTCATTGTCACTCCCTGATTTGTTCTTGCACCATCCCACTGTCTTCCATTAATTGTTTAGATGCTCGTCTATCCACTTATATAATGAGCCTCCAGATTGCGTCTTGATCCCTAGCACTGAGAAGATGACCAATAAAGGCATGAGTGAACTCATAAATAAATAATGTTCTGAGTAAATTAATTAATGACAATAGAGATGTCCAGAATAGGAATGAAACTGTAGCCTAGTTTAATTAGAGCAGGGAATTAGACATCTTCACCTTCACAGGAGCAACTTGAAGGCAGGTGTGCATGCTTTTAGGTGTTATCTGGAACAGCTGTTTCACTGGGGACTCAGAGCAAAAGGATGGGCCTTGTGGAGATTGGATTGCTTTAAAGCTCTTTCTTCCTCCCAGGATCCACTTTTCCACTCCACGCTCTCCCAGTATTCACCCAGCACTATCCTGTGGGAGGGAGTCGAAGTTGGAGCATTCTTGCTCACTACGGGTGAGTGATCTGGTGACCATGGCAGAGTCTGGGAGGAAGATCCTCCTGGGCTCTCAGCTAGCCGAGTAACACTAACTGTCAAAGCAAGCTTGCCTCAGGCCAGCTAGTCAGTGAAAAGGGCACCACAGACCTCAAATCTCTAGGTACAAAATAATCTAACTCTTTCCTGGATTATGATAACAATCCTTCAGGATGAAACTGGTGGTAACAATGGTAAGAAAGAGAAAGGAGCAGCTTTGAGACACTTAGGAGACTGAATTTATAAGAACATGGTTACATTCTATTGAGCATTTACTGTGCTCCAGGCTTAAGAGATTTACATGCTTTATCAGTTTTCATCCTAAATTTAAACTCTTTGATTTAGGTGTCCTTGTGCCCATTTTATGTGTGGAAACTGGAAACTCTGAGGAGTTAGCCTCTCCATATTTCCAGAATTAACAAGCCATGGAGATGAGGTTCAAACAGAGGTGAGTCTGATGCTCAAGTCCTTGCTCCAAAAACACTTTTTACACTGCCTCCCTACATGGGGTGTAGGGAGATGTGAACTAAGCATCACTCCACGGTTTGAGTTGTTACATCTGAAGATGATAGTGTTTTAAGAGCTCTGGTAGGACAATTGGAAAAGACATTGTGAGTAAAGATGGTTATTTTGGATTTGTACACATTTCAATACAGGTCTTCAGTATATTGGCCAGCGCTGGTGGTCTAGTGGCAAAGAGTCTGCCCTCTCACCGCCATGGCCTGGGTTCATTTCCTGAACAAGGTGACACATCACCTGTCAGTTGCTTGTCATACTGTGGTGGCTGCGTGTGGCTGTGATGCTGAAAGCTATGCCACCGGTATTTCAAATACCAGCAGGGTTACCTGCCGTGGACAGATTTCAGTGGAGCTTCCAGACTAAGACAGGCTAGGAAGAAGGACCTGGCCACCCTCTTCCAAAAATATTGGCCGTGAAAACCCTACGAATAGCAGCAAAAGCATTGTCTGATATAGCACCAGAAGGCGAGAGGATGGCGCAAAAAGACCAAGCAGAGTCCACTCTGCTGTACACGAGGTTGCTAGGAGTCGGAATCCACTTGAGGGCACTGACAACTCCAGTATATTATCAGTAGACCTTTGGGAATAAACTATGATTTAGTTCATTCGTCTGTATAATGGAGATGTTTGTATTACATTCCTCATAAGCTTGCTGTGAGGATGAAGTCTGGCATACCATAAGAACTCAACAAATGATGTTGCTATTATTATTCATTTATTATTTTTAATTATGAGTATTTGGCTAAAAAAGCAACACTATATTTACTGCTAATAAGGTATATGCCATTTCAGCTGTTCAAATAAACTTCCTGTATTTGATTGGGAAAGATTTTCTTCTACCCTTAAAGGAAAATACTGTGTGGATGATAATAAGTTATTCTTAATTGAGCCCTATATATGCCAAACTCTGAGTAAACATCTTACATATGTTGTTTTATCAACTTAATTTTGTAAATCATTTAATGCTAGAGGCAGATTTCAAAAATACTTTTTGTCACTAATATGTAGTTCATGGATAAGTTTCAGAAAATGACGAATTTTTAAAAATTTTAGATAGTGTGTGTGCCAAGGTGTAATTGCATCAATTTCTCACTGGAGTCTACCAACCATTTCACCCTCACCCAAATGATTAAAAATCGCTGCTCTAAAAGCACTGATTCAAATACTTTCTGGAAGGGGCTGGGGTTTATTAAATGTACTAAAATGAAATAATTCTATAGATAAGGAGTGCTTCACCTTCATGCAAATTTGTACCTTGTTCAAGGATTTTGGGACCAATAGCAACTAGATCCTTCTTCCATAATTTAAGCTAGATCGGGGTCGTTAACAAATTCCCAGTGGGAAGTTTATAACGCATGTTTAATTACGATAGGATTCTAAAGTCAATCTGGGGGCTGAAAATGTTCCATTCTTTTTCCAAATCTCAAACCAAAATCCTTGGTGTTTCAAAACAGGGGAGCACATACAATCCTTTGAGACTGTGGTTTCAATATTAAGTTGCTTGTTCATGGCCTCTTCGTATCATTATGTCTATATTATTTATGCTAATCCTGTAATAGTTTTTTCTTTTTAATGAAGTATAGGGTCCAATTTAAGATTTAGAACTTGCCAATGATGCGCAAAGGCAAGGGGATTGGTGTTATTTGCTTCTGGTTGTAGCTTCTAGGTTGGATCTGGAAAGAATTGGATAAAGGGCTTTCAACACTTTTTCATCTAAGATTTTTCCTATGATGAGTATTTAATGTGTCAAAATTTTCTGTATTTCTTTTTCCATTTAAAAAAAGTCAATGTGATTTCTATCCTGATCCATATTTTCACAGCAAATGAAACAGTGTATTTAGTTTTTAAAAATATTGTTATGTCGTTTGCCTAATTGACCCATTCAATCTGGTGGTGAGAAAGACAGAGCTAGGCATCATCTGATGGTCTTAGTGATGGTCTCATTAGGCCTTCCGGGTCTTTTCTCTGCGAGAATTTCAGTGACGTAATAAAGGTGACCTTGAAGCTTTCTTTGAGCTCTGGGGATTCTGTGATTCTTTAAGCATTGGTTGTTGACTAGGACAAGAGTTTTGGAACTTGAAGGTAGTTTTAAAATCCTCCACGCCATAAGCATCGGAAGTTAACTTCTTGTCTAAGATTACAGTAATGTCTAATCAGGTACTCCTCTCTGACATAAGAGAACATGGATTTTGTCACCGACTCATGCTTGAAATGCACACCCAATGACTATGTTAAGAGGCTTCAGAGGAGATTCCTTTCAGAATTGTGCCCTGGTTATGTGCAAAAATACCTCTGGTTAGCTATTACAGAAATGAGGATTGGGTTATGAGTTTGAAAGGTATGTAGGAAAAGAAAGGAGAAAGGTGATACTTATAACAGAAAGAGTTGGCTTTTCCCCTCATTTTTATCTACTTTCAGGTAGTCTCTTCACTTTATATTTCATTGAAAATCCCTTTTTACTTCCATTTCTATGGTGAAACTTATTTTTCTGAATTAGGATCATGCACACCTTTTAGCATAACAATTCACAACCAGCTTTGTCGTAATCACCTTCCTAGTGTGAAGATATGTGGGAGCACTGATTTGAGAGTAGGGAAGGATAGGAAGAGGAGGGAATGATACTGGGAAGATGGATGCTAAGAAAGAGAAGTGGG
The DNA here is from genome assembly GCF_037783145.1 of Equus przewalskii. Lineage (NCBI taxonomy): Eukaryota > Metazoa > Chordata > Mammalia > Perissodactyla > Equidae > Equus > Equus przewalskii. Next base: position 10,506,495 of record NC_091838.1, read on the forward strand.
GATGTGAAGTATAAGGTCACAAAGGTAAACAACTTCCCAAAGAATTTTCCATAAATTGGAAAGAAAACTATTATTCCAAATGGTTATTATTGAAATCCTCTTTTTTCAGGTACCTTGAGGTTCAACATTAAAAATATATTTTGTTTTTTCAAGAGAACCATCTGTGACTTAGAGACATAAATGGAAATGTTTAACTTTGAAATATCTTTTTAAATTCAAGCTAATTTGCACTATGAGCTTTTAGTTTACTCAGTGATCTCAGTCTTTTTTATTTCTTTTTTGAGGAAGATGAGCCCTGAGCTAACTACTGCCAATCCTCCTCTTTTTGCTGAGGAAGACTAGCCCTGAGCTAACATCCATGCCCATCTTCCTCTACTTTAAGTGTGGGACACCTACCACAGCATGGCTTTTGCCAAGCGGTGACATGTCTGTACCCGGGATCTAAACCGGTGAACCCTGGACCGCTGAGAAGCGGAACATGTGAACTTAACCGCTGTGCCACAGGGCCAGCCCCTCATATCCTTTAACTTAAATATTATTTCAAGGGATATTTCTCCATCTAGCCATCAGCCATCTTCTCTCTCTGAAGTGTGTGACACAAAAAGCGTGACGTGTGAAAGAAGCTTCTGTGAAATGGAGATGGAGATAGATAAACGGCCTCACAAAAAAGGGGAAAAAAATGTGGGAACACTTTAGGAAGAGAGAAGCATTCTTTGAATATGACATTTATGGGAAAATGATCCCAATCACTTGTTTTTATATGAATGAAGAGGTTTTGTTTGTCTGTCTTTTAATAGTGAATTAAAATAAATAGAATTAAAACCTCGTCTCCTCAAGGGCTAGATGTGAAAATGTAGACTCATAGAGTTTCTCTCTCACAGGCTCTGAAATGTTTCCATTCATAAGTTCTTGTAGATCTCTTTTTCAAAAGAGATGTACCTATTCACAAACAACATTTAGGAATCGTTTGCCAAATTCTGGAAGTGGTGTGAGTATTAGAAAATAAAGCCACGTGTTAAAGCTGTGGATCAAAAGTAAATCTCCCTTCTGCAGATTGGAAATCTTGAGGTATAAGAGTAAATGGGCAGAGGCGGAAACAGTGAAGAAGCTGGGGTCCGTGGGGTGCGTACTTCTAGTTATGCTGTTTTTCCATTAACAACCCCACCATAAGCCTGAGATTTAGCTGATTTTATTTTCAGAAGATAAAAGGCGCCAAATCACCCACCACACTGGCACCTTTAATGAGCTGGGGTTATTCGGCCTCTTAGCTTACATGTGAAAATCAATAGACAAGCTCCCCCTGTAGCTTTCAGTCAAGTCTGGAGACACTGGGAGTAGGGAGGCAAAGTTTATTTGTGGTCCTATCATATACGATAAAGATCCTGTAATGGTTATTTTTCTCTCACCTTTTCTTGACCTGAAAAATTTTAATAGGATCTAAAATATCTCATGCTTGACCTATAACTGTCAAATAGCAATCAAGATACCATGTTTAAAACTGACTTTAAAACATAGGAACAGCACATTTGCTAAGCAATATTGAAGGAAATGCAGACTTCTCAGTAGTTTCTAGTAAAATAGTTGTTAGATTGAGCAAACACAAGCTTGAAATATGGAGAATAAGTGTAACACTTAGGGAGAATGCTTGAATCTTTTTACTTTTAGGCAAAGTAACTCGAATCTGTGAAATTTGGCTACCTTTAGACATGTATTCTTAAAAATAAATAAATACCCGTGTATCTATAATATAATTTAAAGTTATATATTCACAAATTTATTATAACACATCTAGAGTGAATTCTGAACTATTTTATGCTACCAAGTAGTTATTCATAACATTTACAAATCACCTATCTGAGGAAAGTATTTAATAGAAATAAACGATCTAATTAATAGCAGATATCAATATATTTTAAAATAAATTTGGAGAATTCATATTATGCCATATTTGGTGGGAAGACGGAAACCTACAGATTTTAAACACTTTGTTAGATTTTATTATTCAAACATTGTCTAAGCGACATGTAATGTAGAGACTCGATTTTCAGATGCTCATCAGCTTTTTTCGTCTGCTTTTACAGAGGTTATATAATGTTTGATATTTGGATTTCTCATCTTATGGAAGACTGTGGTTAGCTCTGGGTTCACAGAAAGAGTGTGGCCCGGCTGCATACAGTAAGTTTTGAATCTGCTTATAACGACATGTAAAAGCACACCCTGCTAGGAACTCTACTATTCACGCTGAGGTTTAAACACTGGAATTGGGTTCCCAGTGGATTTTCACTTTCACAAGTACTTAATGCAGCTTTAGGTGTCTCAGGGGCAAACTGAACTGGCCACTGAACATCCTTTTTAAGGGGAGTTAACAATGGCTTAGTTCTACCTCTCTTGAAATACGGGATTCATGTTTTTCTCTCTTAAAATTTAGTGTTCCTAGAGGCAGTCGGGGACATTAGAGAATGAGACTGTATTTATCCATCCCAAGCTAGGTACAATGAAGGTGAGGGCAATCCGATGTTCCCTGTGGTGCTTTGTCAAAGCTTTTTAACCCGACGCTGAAAGAAGAACCACTTCAGAGTGAGGTTACAATTGAAACTCCAAACCTATTAAAAACTTGGGCCTTTACATTGGCTCAGGCTTTTGATTATAAAAAATTCTATGTACTTTTGAGGACGTACGCCTCTGTACTAGAGGGGATATTGTGAACCCTGGACTTATTACCGGTGCAGCCAGTTCTAGGATTAGAACCCAGACCTTAGATCCTTTCTTTTTTGAAACGTATTGTGATTTTATTTTGGGCTGGAAGAGTTATGGGGCAAACTAACTCAAGTTAAACTCATAAAGTACACGTATAAATGGTGTCAGGAACATAGCGGCCAGAGGCAGTAGAAAAATTCTATGTAAGATCTAAAATATCTCACACTAAAATACTCATACATACAGAAATAGATCATAGTAATGGTAGCGCTGTCTTTTGATAATTTGGAAATAAGAAACCCACTTAGAATATATTAGTTAGGATATGCTAGATTATGCCGTGGTAACAAACAACTCCAAAATCTCAATGAATTTGAACAAATATCATACATCTCTCCCTCACGGGAGTCCTACAGACCCTGCAGGCATCTGTCTTCCATTCTTATGATCCAAGTTCCCTCCCATCACAATACATGGCTTTCTCCTCTTCCATGGCAAGAGAAAGCTTGGAGTGTCACATGGGTGAATAAATGCATTCATCTGGAAATGACACACCACTTCCTCCCACGTTTCATTGGCCAAAGAATATCAAGGAGGCAGGGAAGTTAAATGACCACACCCTCCCATCCCCACCATAAACCAAAGGAGGAGAACTGGAAATATGGGTGAGTAACCCAAGTGTCTGCCACACAAGAGATGATAGAGTTTTAGGTGGGAAATCCATTCATTCTTTAACTATATCCAACAGGTATTGCTAAATTAACAAGTATACCCGATTTTGAATAAAGAGGAATTTTCTGAAATTATTACAATGGTTTCTTTATAAAAATCAATAACATTACTTTTGTGAAAACCACACACATATGCATATTTATAAAGTATTGTTTCATTAAATATTCAAATGGCATTGCAATATTTAAGCAAAATCCATTGACTAATTTCATTATCATCACAGGCAGAATATTATATTACTTGAAAAGTGCTCAATAAGATTGATTTGTGTTCTCTGTAAAATATAGTCTCCACTGACCACTTGCCAGGTTGGGTTACAAGAGCCTTTCAAACCGCAAACGGTGCTGCGGTCTTTACAATGCAATGCCTGGAATGCTTACACTAAGCTTTGAAACACTGCAAAATATCAATGGCCGGTTCGCAGCCAATACCCACCCGGGCGGAGGCACTTTGCTGCAGATCGTTTGAAGTAGCTATTAGAGTAAATCAAAGGTTTAGTGTGTTCTAATTTTTTTCCCTTTGCCCTTCTAGAATATTCATATTGTCTATCTCTGCGTCCACTGAGAAAATTTCGCCACCTGATAAACCGTTAGCTATCGTAATTTCATCCCTCCCCTCCACTTTTAAATAAACTCCATCAATACTATTCATTTTTAATGAAAGGTAGGACGATTCCTGGATGAAGTTTTAGTTCAGGCAGCAGATCGATACTTCTGCCCATGTCTGTTTCATTATTGACAACGTCTACCCACATTTGCTCTTATAATTAAGTTTTAGTTCAACTTCTAACTTTTCTCCAGTGTTTGAAATGGTTATACGGTGTTCTTAATTTCAGCTGCCGTTTCATCTTACTCAGTGGGTGCCCATTTTATTGTTAAAGGTCATACTCATTTGTCTGCTCCAACAAAGGCAGCCCTTAAAGTTGGCTGTGGTTTTGACAGACAGTGGTCCCTATAAGTGATGGCCTTAAGGACAGAGCTGGCACTGGGAGACAGTCACCACAGCAAGGGGAATAACAGAGAACAAATCATGCCACTATTTTTCCTCCTGGCGTGATTGACGACAGCACAGCGGGTGTAACTTTTCAATGTCCTCAGATTAAAAACCCTTCAAACAAATGAGTCCTGAAAATAGTGTCCAGAGGCGTTAAAGGGAGCCGTTGGACTCAAAATACTTTTAAAAAATAGAGGTTTTTTTTTAATGCACAATTTATGGCCACTCAACGCAATTATCTAATTTTCAGTGATACTTTCAATTTTATACACACGAAGCTCTGCTATGGATTTGAGAGGCCACTGCATCACCGATGGAAAGCCTTTCAGAGAGAAGGATGCAGTGCTTTGCAAGGCATAGCTAATGACACTCTGAAAAGGAAACTTGGTGTTTCTCAAAGCATCATATGCATCTCAGTGTGTTATAGATTATTTTAAAAAAGTATTGTTTGCGTGATCTATTAACTATCTTCTGACTGAATGGCTGAAATAAAGATAATCAAATGACCAAGCTTTGTCTATATGTCAAATCATCTCTGTGTTTTCCTGGTCCATCGTTAGCACACTTAATAACAGTGAGAAATAAAATACAAATATTTCCACTTAAAGATATTAATTCCATTTTTCCTGACATATTGTATTGTCAAATAATTCTTTGATTATCTAAAAAGTGTAGAATGTATAGATTCGATACTTCTGGTTTAAAAAATGCAATTAGGTGTATTTGTTCTATACCTATAATTATAAATTACTGTATATAGTTAGGTAAATATAACATCTAATAGTCATAATTTTATGTGTGCATATAGAACACCGTGTGTATATATCATTAATGTGTGTAAACCGTGAGAAAAGGATAACATTTGTCTGGAAGTTTTAGCCATTTGAATAGTTTATGCCTGAGCAGCTTGCTGTAAACAGTGATTATGGGCCTCTCTCCGAGGAAGATTGATTCAGCAGTTTTGAAATGAGACTTGAAATCTGTATTAATACGGGTCCTGGGTGAGATATAACTTGATCTTGCTACAACTGGGAAGCCAAATTAAGCACGTGAGATGTTGGATTAGCACCGTCAGGTGACGTTGTTTTGCACAAAAGCACTGGCTTTGGAGCCCGTGGACGAAGGTTTGAATCTTGCTGCTGAGTCTTATCAGCTCTCTGGGCTTTGGCAGGTTACTTAACTTCTCTGAGCCTCAGTTTTATGGACAGTTCCGTGGGAATAACCAATCATATCTTGAAGGAATATAGAGAGATTAATGAAGGTGCTGAATAAATGAAAGTGGTCTTTACTTGCTAATGATACAACTGAAATGCTTAAAGCAACATAATTGGGGACATGAATTAAAACACGCTTTTTAAGAAGATAAATGGACTCTCCCCACCCCACAGCCCTAAGGCTTTGGGCCCTTCCAAGGCACCTTAAGAGCCACCAATACAAGTAGATGAGGTCATCTGTCCTCAGTTACCAAAGCAGGTGCCGAGATGGTTCTTGGCACTTAACCTAAGACGTAAGCTAAGTCTAGTTGTTCAGCTGTTAGCCACTCTCCAAAATCTTGTACTTTCCTTTGGGTTCAGAGTGAACCTGGGCCCTGGGCAACCACTCGTTCAAAGTACTTACTGAGTCCCCACAGACCCAGGTTCAGACTTTCTTCCTTAGAGTGAGACGAGCTGTACTCTCCACAGGCTGGGAGCCATTTCAGATTAGAAGACGACTTGCTTTGCTCATCTCACATCTCTGACATTTTTATAATGTGCGACAGGATGCTCTGACTTCTGGTGGTGCCTCTATTTCCTCATCTTTAAAATGACGATAATAACAAGCCTGCCCATTGGAAAAAGGATTAAACGAGTGAATGTATGTGAAGTGTTTAAAACAGTATCTGGCACATAGGGAGTCACTTGCCCAAGGCCACACAGCTGGGAAATGTGTGTTGGAGTTGAATCCAGGCGCTGGAGTCCAGGCTTCGCAGTGCTGCCCTTGCTTGGATTCTTTGTAACTCTCTGCTCTTACCCAACAGGATAAACTCAACCAGGAGGGAGAGCAAATAATAAAACATCCAAAGTCACATAACTAGACATATAAATATAGGGAGATAAGGAAACATATTTAAAAATAAAATGAAAAACTATACAATATTTAAAATTTTTATTTATTTCTTGTCTAAGAGTGTATACAAAGAATCTCACTTTTTCTTCTGTGTTCTGATCTCCCTATTTTTCCAACACAACAGCCAGTACTGTTACCAGCTTCCTGAGTCCCTTCGTGAGGTATTCCACAACTAAGCCACACGCATGTGCCTAGATATTATCCTACTAAGTCAAATGGTAGCATACTATACTCATTCTTCTGTCCTCCCTTTTGCACCTGACTCTGTATTTATTGCTATAAAATTATTAACAGATCGTTTTTTAATATAGAAGTATATGGAATAAAACCCAAAAATCTCTCCTTCAATCTTCTAAAAGTAACTCTTAAAAATTACGTGATTTAAAACATTGTTTTTATGCAAAAAAATGGGATTATATGAGATTCTTGTTCTGTATCTTGTTTATATTTAACATTAACATATTCCAAAAGTAATATACATGGAGACACCTTATTTTTTTAATGACTACTTGCAGAATTCCAATGTTATGCTAAAATGTATGTATCCCTTTATGTGTCGATGGACACTGAAGTTTTTTCCAATATTTTAAAGTCATTTTTTTGTTTGTTTGTTTTTGTTTTCTCCCCAAAGCCCCAGTACATTGTTGTATATTCTAGTTCCAGGTCCTTCTAGTTGTGGCATGTGGGACGCCACCTCAGCATGACCTGAAGAGCGGTGCCATGTCCACGCCAAGGATCTGAAACCACGAACCCCGGGTCCCCAAAGCAGAGTGCCCAAAATTAACCACTCAGCCATGGGTCCAGCTCCTAAAGTCATTTTTAAATAATATTTCATTAAATATGTACATATATTTTTACACTTTTATGCCTGTATTTTTGTAGGATAGATTCCTGGAAATTAGATTGCTGGGTCATGGAGTATATAGATTTATTATTTTGATTCGCCTGTCAAATTTCTTTCCAAAATCTGTATCAATTTACAATGCCATTGTAGGAGAATGTCTATTTTCCATACCCTTGTCAACATTGGACATACAATTTTATAAGTTTACATTTCATTGATTCTTAGATGCATTTTTTTCATTTCTAGCAGCTCTGAAATTTGAATATGTTTTATAATCAATGACGTGTAATAGTTGAATCGGTAGCATTTCTACTTTCTCCATAATACATAAAAATACAATTGTGTTTTGATGATACCTTAGTTTCAATGAAATACGGCATGTTCCAATCTAGCAGGTGGCAAAAATCAGATCTCAATGCTGCTTATGTTTTATTAATTTCTAGTGAAGCTGTGCATTATTTCAGTTTTATATTTTCCAGATGTAATTTTCCTTTCATAAATTGTATGCTCCTACCTGAAGTCATTTTGTAAGGGTAAACATAAGGAAACTATGCAAAAGATGCAGACTGTTCTGGGGCACTGTGTGGTGGACAATCCTTACAAAACTAGGTACATGGAAAACTTCCCGTGACCCAGTGTCTCGCTGGGGCAAGTCTGTTTTCAATAAGGGGATCTGTTCCCATTCAAAGGTTATATACGTCTTCACAATGCCTATCTTGTTGAGAAAAAGGACTTTAACATTTTTTGTTTCTTCATTGACAATAAGCATGTCCTTCAGGGAAAAGTGGGCACTCCTCCCTTTCGTGAGAACCACCTTTGTGTCCTAGAATTAGCACTTTTCTCTCAAAGGGAGATGGAACTACACCAACCATGCTTGCTTACTTTCTTCCAATACTGACAAAATACCCTGTTACTGCCGGAAAGGGCCATTTTTTCCTGAACCTGACATCCCAGTTGTTCTGCCGCTCTCCAATTGTGATAATATATACTTTATTAGCATGTCTCCTGCTTGATTCAAATCAACATTCCTCTTCCTGTTTATATCTCACATACCTTGAGCTCAGTGGTTCTTAACGGTGCCATCCCCTCCCCACCCACCCAAGGGACATGTGGCAATATCTGGAGACGTTTTTTATTGTACTCACTGGATGGGGAGGGAGGGGAAGCTACTGGCATCTAGTGGATAGAAGACTGGGATGCTGCTAAATATCTTACACTACATAGAACAGCCCCCCATAACAAAGAATTATTCAGTCTAAAATGTCAGTAGTACCACAATCAAGAAATCCTGCTGTAGAGTCTAAGTTTTAAGATGCGTTTTACCTGCAAATCACAGTCATTGGCATTTCAGTATGATCTGCTAGGGTTCTTAACGCCTCACCCCCCCTTCCCACTCCAACACACACATACACACCAAACACCTGAGTGATGTAACGTACTTGTTATTAATAGTCGTTTCCTACAGGAATGGTGAGGGGGGGTGGGGACAAGGATGGCATGCCTGTAATTTGAAAAGAGTTTCCAGGAGATTTTGATAGTTCTCTCTCCTCCCCAAATGGAGTTACCACCATAATTTAGAAGGTCTGAAGACAGTGATTGTCAAAGTATTTCGATTTACATCCCTCCCACCTCTTCTCCTCCCTAAGCTTTACCACTTTTGGTCTATGATTACTTTTGAAGGATAGAAAATGTCTTAAGTTAGGATTTTCTATTTACAAAATAAAGTATCTTTTGTTGTATAGTCAATTTGCCCAAAATAGGGTGTAAATTTTCCGAGATATTAAAATGTATATATGAATTAATTTTATGATATTACTTCAGGAACTTGGACAAATAATCCTTCCTTTGTACATGTGTGACTGTCAGAAGGTCAGTTTTATTGCGTATGAAGTACTTTTACTTAAGCAGTTACTTTGAGATCCCCGGCCTGTGATTATATGGGATAAACCATACTCTTTAATTTCTGAAATTTGAGTCTTTGTTCACTTAGAATTAAAATATTCAGTCCTAAAGTTTTTATAGAGAAAGAGTATTCATTGCTATAATTCTTTCCTTGATGCTCCCCAACCCCTACATCGAAGCAGTAAACTGTGCAGCCACCCCACAGCAGACTGGGAATCCAATGATGGCCTTCGGCAGAGGCAGCCCTGAGCTGGTAAGCAGTGGTGCTCGCCCTCTCCGTCAATCACAGCCGCTGCCCGCAGCCTAGCTGCTTATATTCTCTGTAGTCGGCCAGCATTTTCCCTTCAGGTCTCAAATGTGGCAAGAAAGGGCCAATTGTGGTGATGGGAAGGAAGAACAGGATGGGAGAGTGAGAGACCTTGGCGTTGGTTCCTCCTCATCTCTGCCCTCCTTGGTAGCCCTTCTTTCTGCTCTTGCGAGCGTAAAGTGCTGAATTTGTTTTCCTAGGTGCTAGTTTTGGTGTTCGTTCTTTTTTTTTTTTTTTCTCCCCAAAAGCCCCAGTACATAGTTGTATATCCTAGCTGTAGATCATTCTAGTTCTTCTGTGTGGGATGCCGCCACAGCGTGGCTTGAGGAGCAGTGTGTAGGTCTGTGCCCAGGATCACAACTGGTCAACCCTGGGCTGGTGAAACCAAGTGGTTGAACTTCACCACCATGCCAGGGGCTGGCCCCCTGGTGTTCCTCTTATCTATTTATGTATAATGGTACCAACACTTTCAAACCAGTTGTTAGAAATAACCACTTTAAAAGATCTTTGTCTCATTTGAAAAAGGTCTTGCCTCTCAAGTAAGGCTCATATAATATGCAAATATCAATTGCTCTGTAAATCGTTAAATTCGTGTGTCTAGTCCTTTGGTATTTGATCACTGGACCAACAACAAAAAATGACATTAGATAAGAATACGATAAGAAAAATCAAAGATCTCTGGTGATATATTGCAATCAAGGCTGAAATACTTTGCAAAGCTGTCTTCAGAGGAGTGAAAGCAGCATCTCAGTGTGGCTTTCCAAAGGTGACACGCCCACCGGGCTGTAGCTTGACTCCATCACAAAACAATTGGCATGCTTTCCATTGAACAAGGAGGGAAAAAGTGAGTCCTAAAACACAACCTGTACTTTGCTGCTTTCCCCCCTTTTCATAATCAATTACGATCTGTTGTGTTTTCTCTTGTATTTTATTTTAAATCTAAATAAATTAATATTTTACACTCATATTGTTAGCAGGAATTGAGATATAAATATAAAAGCCTTCTGATTTAAAGCATTTGTTTTTATTTATTCTCAAGCATGCCATCTGTCAGAAAGGAAAGGAAAAAAACCCAACAACATATGGATGAATTCTTTCTGTTTATCTGGATATTTTGGAATCAATATGTTCCAAAACATGTTGCCAAACTCCACGATGTGGTTGATTGCTGGTGCTTGTATTTGGGTCTCTGAATTAACCTGCAGAGAACAAAAGGTAAAATTTTAACTAGGCAGGAGGTAGTCTACATATTAATACTGAAAGGTATGAATAATAAAGTACATTTCCATTTCCTAAACTCAAGACAATGTTAGAGTAACTAGAAATGTTGGATTGTATCCTTACAGTAGTTTAAAAAATGGGCTTTTCTGTAAAGATATCCCTGAAGCTACTATAAAATCTTCATCTCCCTTTTGAATTACTAAAGAAAAATTAAATTGCGCCTTGTAAAGTTTAACATAACATGAATGCTTTGTGATATTCTAAAATTAGCAATCCAGATCTAGTATAAAAGTTGACAGTTACCTGTTCGATTGAACTGCATGAAATTGCCTATTTTTTGGAAAAAAAAGGTTGAATATGAGTTATTTCATGTGGATCAACCTAATTTAATTAATAATGATATTTCACCTTACTGGCCACTTAAGGGAAATGACGTTATATTCTATTATTCTAAAATGCTTATTATGTGCTAGTGTGATGCATACTATACTAAAGAACCAAATGTGACTTCTTATCTTACTTAATATAATTGTTAGCCCAGAGTCTATATATCTTTTAAGTTAATGTGTTTGTAGTATTTGAGGTAGAACTTTAAATGTTCACGGAGCAATGATCGCATGAATATAGTTAGCCTAAATGGAAAAATGTATAAATAAACAGAGATATGAGTGCAGCCAAAATACAAGTATAAGTTTTATTTTTTTTGACCCAAACAGTTTCTGCATCTATATACACAAATTATTACTATTATTTAATTTAGAGTGAGGGTGGGACCCTATGTAGTTGAATTTCAAGACACAGCTGTTAACATTTGCTTATTTTTCCTCCTTTTGGATAAAACATTGAAAAATATTCCATTTTGAGTATAAGTATAAACAGTAGACATTGGTGAGTCAGTACAGGTCAGGAAATATTTACTGGGCATCTACTGTTTTCCAAGCAATGTTGTAGGTTCTGGGGTTACACAGATGAATGCGACACATTCGTCATTGTAGGGTGTGTATGTTTCAGGGGAGAGAAGCACGTGAGCATCCTTCAATACAACACGGTAGGCTTCATGATCTGGAGCACAGACTTTGGCCCAGGGTCTGAGTTTGAATGCTAGCTCTGCTACTTGCGGGCTGTGTGACCTTGGGCAAGTTCCTAAACACTCTGTGCCTCAATTTTATCATCTGTACAATGGGGTCATAATAGTACTCTTAGCATTGTTGTGGGGATTTAATAAGTTGATGTGGGCAAAGCATTTAGTACAAGGCACTATGTAATCACTCTTTAAGTGCTAGCTGTTACTATTATCAACAATAATAAAATAGTGTAGGAATAGAGGATATTTGCTTTTCCCATATCTAATTCTTTTCGTAGGAGATAACATATCTTTGAGTCTTGTCAGTTTAGCTAGAAAGCCAATAGACATTATAGCCAATCTATTCTGGGTTCAAATCTTTATTACTTCCTAGTCATGTGATGCTCAATCTCCTTATGTGTAGAAATAGTGGTAATATTACCACATTTTCATGTTTATCATGAGAATTTAATGAGATAATATTTAGAAAGGCAGTCAGTAAATACTAGCTATTAATATTTATTAGATGAAAAACGCATTCACTCAAACATATCCCCAAAGAAAATAAGAAATACCATGAAAAGCATGCAGTTACTCAATTAAAATAACTATATTACACTTTAAAAAATATCATATAATTCAGAGATTAAATAATTCTCACCGTTAAATCTCATTTTAAGTTTGGTTTCTACCAGGGTGCCTTTTCTTAATCCTTGTAGAAATAGTGTTTTTTTTCTTATTTGCATAGTATTGTATAAAAATTCTTACAAACATAAGAGATTATCTTATTTTTGCATTTTAGAACAGAAGCTGTCTACACAAATTTGTAATGTGATAGAGTTTATGCTAATTTTGCCATAAGTTTCATGGATGCATTGCAGGCTTGTTAATAATTAAAAAATTTTACTTCTTCAAGTTACAAATAAGTATTACAGTAAATACTTTCCAATCTTTATCTGACATGACATCTTACCAATACAGGCATCACAAAATAAATAATTTATGAAAAATATTTATTTAAAGAGCTGTAATTTACCTTGCATTTACCATATGCCATTCATCCAAGTAGCAATATAAAATATTCATTAGAGAAACTCATTAAAACAAACTTCTATACAATGAGGTGACAGGCCAACAAAAAACATCAATCATGGCAGCGCTTTAAGTTTTTATTAGTGCATATGGGCACACTAATATTTCAAAGTAGAAAATTATGAATATTTTGCTCAGGTTCTGGAATGGCCACGCTGCTACCAAGACAAATTTGATAAGAGTATAACAAAGACAGGAAGTGGTTTTTCTTCATTTGTTTTCATTTTAGTCAAGAAATCAGTGACAGTTCACTGAGATTTATTTTATTAATGATGAATCAACCTGATGTTATAATTAATGGGAAATCTATAGCTAATCTTAGAGGAAAAATAACTAGGCCTATAATGATGTTTAAGCCTGGCAGAGGGGAACTCTGGGCCACCGTCTCTTGAGTGTGTGCATTGCAGGCAGAGCTTCATGGTGAATAGCAGGAAGACCCTAATGCACTTCGGGGCGCATGAGAAACTGCCAAGCTCACTCATGGGTGAGGAGCAGTGTTTACAAAACACCACAAACTCTGGACTTAAAAAAATGATTCCGTTCACACTAAGTAGCTGCAGAATTATTTCACTGCCAGTTTAAAACACACACGCACACACAACTTGACAATTCTAGTGAAACTTCTAAAGATGAAGAGTTGTCAGAATTCAGGAAAAATAAGCTCAGATCAATACGTTTATGGGATCCACATAAGCAGCGATGTACTTCTCTAGATCTCCCTATATAAACGAATTCACAATTCATTAGGAAGCTCTGTTCAATCTCTGCTTCACGTTCGCTGCCTTTCTATTACACTGTTGATCTGTGATTAAATGTTCTAATAAAATTAACTGGCTTTGCTACAAACAGAACATCTGGAGCTATGTTTAATTTCATGTCAAACATACACAGGAAACACCTGTCTAGGTGAAGCAATTTTTTTAAAAAATGACATTAATCCATCTGTTTTGGAAAATGGTGTCACGGTCGTCACGTTAAAAGGTAATATCAACAAACACAGAAAGCTGAAATTGCTTTAGAGCGTAAGTTTTCTAAAATTAACAAAAAATGTCTTATCCAAATGTTATTGTGTCAGTCTTATTTTGTGCTGAATAATAAGGGGCCTTCTTTAACTCAACAACTTTCAATACCTGCCCTGTAAAACTTCCAGATGTTGAGTTAGTCTCTGTACTTAAAAGATTAAAACCACTGCTGCGACTCTTTATCTGAATATCTGTGCCAAAATCCAACTAACGACATCCACTGATTTCCTCGCACCATAGGAAGACCTTACCTCCATTTTAAAGTACACAGAAGTATGCATAAACGATTTCTATATGATGCCAATGAACAAGGACATGCTTTTTGGAAATTAAATCTTCACGTGTGTAAATAGTCAGCAGTGGCTTCTGATAAAGATGAGAACACAATGCAAGCCTGACGGAGAAACTGGCAAGATGTTATTCATAATCTTTTTTCCCTTTCATACTGTTTATTTCAATGTTCTCAGCTTATTGCTCCAAAAAGCTCCAAAAATGCTTTCTCTAAATCTTTCTTCTAATGTCTATTTCTTTGTAGGGCACGAGTGAGCTACCAAGACATTATTTTTTTTCAACATACATTTTAATAACAATTCAGTAATTTACTTATTTTGTGAGTCATACTATTTTCTCATTTAAGAAGTGAGGTAGCCACGGAGGGAAAAAGCTGAGTGACTTGACCAGGATCACCCGACATATCTGGAATGCAGAATATACTTTGCCATTATGTACAAAATGCCTTGAATGTAGAGACTCCTTGCAAACTTGTCCATTGAAGTGCATCGTGAGGCAAAGTGTAGATTCTTAGTGGGGATGAGAGAGGCTGATAAGAAGATGAGGAGAATCTAGGGCACTGTCCACAGAGCCCATCTTTATCCTGTGTATTCCTAAAACGTAATGTGAATTTCTAATTCTACTCACCAATATTGTTCTACATATCAAAGAGTGCTGTTTCACGTTGTTTTTCTAAAAAAATTTTTTTAATAAAATTAATGTTCCAAGAAGATATGCCTTACCCCTCCCACCTCCCCTGCACCATGGCTTCACCTACCCACAACACTCAGTTTTATGTCCTCAGGGTATAGCCACTGAAGGAAATTGTGAGAAACATTTTTTTGACCATCATGCAAGCCAAGAGTGTTTTGGAATATTGCTAATAAGGTTTTATTTTAAAAATATGGGTAGTAGAAGGAAATGATGCAGATTTGTTAACTATATCTAAGAATAGAGTTGTCACAGATAACAGTCTTAGTATAATTTTAAGCTTAAATTGAAGCTTTAGTGTTTAACTCTCGGTCAATAAATTATTGGTGTTATGAATTTTCATAGTTGTAAGTGAGAGGTTTTTATGCTGTTTACTTCTGTAATAGCAGAGAGGTGAAGATTTGGGCCCACTCTTCTGGCTGAATTCTAAGAGAAGTAGTTAGGTATTGAAGGTATTGAAAAAGGGAGATTGAACACATTTCTTATCTCTAAGTGATTATGTGTATTGAGGCAGACTGGAGATATACAGGCAGGGAAAAAGTGGCCAGGTGGAGGAAGCAAGGGTAGAGAATGACAATCAAATTAATAAGCTATGTCTGGCTGTTCAGTGACAAGTATTCCTAGGACCAAATTGACGGCAAAGTCTTATAAGGGAATCTCTGTGTCCGTGAGTGTCATGTCATAGTCTCTAGAGGCCTGAGGCCCACTGCCATACATCCAAACTTGTCCCTGGGGGTGGGGAGAGGTGAGGCAAGTAGGGTCTTGGACCTTCTGCCTCACGTGTTCATTAGAGTAACTCTCTCTGCCTGTCTCTGTCTCTTTCTCTCTCTGTCTCTGTCTCTTTGTCTCTGTCTGTCTCTCTGGCTGTCTGTTTCTTTCTATATATTTCAAATTGGGTTTCTACTGAGTTGTTTTTTTCCTACTAAAAATTTTTGTTTTTATTAAGTAGTGCTTTTTATTGTTTTTAAATTAAATATTGTTTAATCAAATATTTTAATTATTTAAATAATTATAATTATTTTAATTTAATTTGTTTAATTATTAAACATTTCTTTTTAATAGGGTACGTAGGTTACTTTCAATTTCTAGTTGCAACAATTCTAACTCTATAAAAGGTAATCCTTTTACTTATTACTTAGTGCTTTGGTGGTGAAACACTTTGCCGAGGTTGAAATTAATGCCTCCAAAGATAACCTTTATATCTATTAAGACATAATGAAACAGTATTGATTACTTAGACCAGACATTGGCACACTTTTTCTGCCAAGGGCCAGATCATAAATATTTTCAGTCTTGTGGACCATGTGGTCTCTGTCGCCACTACTCAACTCTGCCATCGTAGTGCCATCACAGTGAGAAAGTAGATTTAGACAAAACAAAAAATGGGCATGACTGTGTCCCAATAAAACTTTATTTATGAAAGAGGCAGTGGGCCAGATTTGGCCAGCAGTCTGTGGTTGCCCACTCTCGACTTAGACTATGGAAATCGACCATGAAAACAATAGTCATCATATGAATTTAAGCATATGGATCTCAAAATGTGGAAACATTTCAATGTTGCCTCAGTTATATGCATGGATGTTATTCTTATATCATGAAAAAATTGTTTCAAAATTTTACATCTAAACCAAGCTGATCATCCTTGGGAGCCCTTTGATTTCCAAATCTAAGCAGTAGAACTGAAATCAATGTAGCTTTGTAGGATGAATTGTTGGAGTAATACAAAGAAAATATAAATAAATACAAAATATCATAAGTAACTATGATAAATTGACTGAAAATAAAAGCCTAATGCAAAGTGTAAATCCATACAGAAGGAATAATTAAAACAGGAAATAAATAAATCCTCTGAATTCCAGGATAATTTGCTGGTTATAAAAGCAAAAACTGATTAATCACGATAAATGTTTGAATTTTCTAAAGGGGAATGTTAGATTACTACTTCAGATTCTAAGAAGAGGTAAACTAACTGGGTCATCATAGAAGCAAAAAAACCCTAAAACAAAACCAAGACCAAAAACCTTCACGTTGCCAATGGTTATGGAAGTATCAAGCACTGGCAGATCCTGAATGTCTGACTCATTTCTCTCATCTGTTGAAGGTGCTGGTGGTCTTAGTGGTGGTGAAATGTCTCTTCTATCTGTAAATTTCCATGGTTCAATTATGTTTTATGAATTCCAGGAGAGGGAAATCAAAACAGAGTTTTCCAGAATAACACAAGCCAATTTACTTAGGAACTAAAATAATTGAAAATCGGTATCTGAATGTACTGGTGTCTAAATTTGGAGAAAATCCCTTTATGTTCTGATATCAAGCCTTATATTTTTTCAGTTGTGTACTTCTTTTGCATCTGTTATGCTGAAATACGAAGAGACTGGCAGCCAGTTCCAGACTGTGTCATTCTATCCCATGCCTGTCTCCGTTTTCACCATGTACCTTCTGCTTGGAACATCATTCTTCTGGTGACATGTCTACGCAGCCAGCTCATCCTCCAGGACTACTTAAACATTGCTTTCGTGTTAAAATCTTTCCTAGGACCCTCTTCCTCGTTGACGTTAATGTTGATCAGTCTCTCCTCACTGAATCTTTTACATAAGTTTGTTAATTTATTTTGCATTGAAGAAATTGAAGACGGGAGAGGTTAGCTAACAAGCTCAGGACACTCTAGCAAGTAGTGAAACTAGTATTTCAAGCCACATCTGCCTAATCCCAAAGATTATGGTATTTCCACTCTCTTGTGAAGGACCTCATATGCCAATGTAGGCAGGTAGGGATAAAGTGAAAATGAGAGAAATAATGATTTTTCTTTTCCATTTATGAAAGTAGGGCATGTTGATCAAAAAATGTCTGGAAATATAGAAAAGTTTAAAGAAGAAAAGAAAAATGTATATTTCCACTGACTCTTTATACTCTTCACTATTCTAATTTTATATAGTTTTCTTTTAATATGTATAATGACTACGATTTTGTTTCCTGATTTTCTAGCCTAATATATGATAAAAATTTGCATGCTATAACATATTCTATATAAAGTGATTTTCAGTGGCTGAATAATCATAAGATGTGATCAAAGAGATATAGCATAATTAAATAATTTCTGAACACTATGATTATCTTCAATTTTTCCCACGTAAGTGATGTTGCAATGAATATATACATATATCATACTATTTTTGATTTTCTTAAGATATATTCTTAAAATTAGAATTAATGAGTCAGAAGCTATGAACGTTTTTATGGCTCCTGATAGAAACCAATAAAATTTACACTTTAGCAAATACATGGATAGCACAGAGCCCAGAACATTGTAAGCACTCAAGAAATGATACTTATATTTTCAAATTGTTTTCCAGAAAGGTAGCAGTCGTTTCCACTTCCAACCTTGTTATATGAACACTCATTTCACAATAAACTAGCAGTACTGACTACTTAAATGTTAATGAATGCTTAAAATGTTTTGTTTAGTTGATAGGTGAAAATGCTTCCACTGCTATTTTACTTTGGATAAATCATATAGGCCAGAAATATCAAACCTTCTCAATTGTTTTTGATGGTTTCCTTTCCAATGACCATTATTCATTCCCAAATAAAGGAGAAAATGATGTATGAAATTTCCCATTCCAATCCTATAATTTCCTTTTGAAATATTTAACTTCTCTGCTTGCAGATGTATTCCTAACTGGGATATTTTGAAATTCATTCCTGGATGTTTTTAGTAAAATTTTCAGTAACTTGAAACATCTGTATACATTTAATCTTCTGTGTTAATTTCAAGACAAAAATAGTGGGACTCATTTTCTTATTATTTTTGAATGATATACATATATTCAAAAGTTGTTGTGATAGCCTGCTAATAACAGAAGATAAACCAGAACCATCCTGTTTAAAATTATACTCTGAAATTAACTCAGGAATCTTAATTTCAATTTGCCTTGGTTAAATCGGAGAAATCATCAATATTCAGCAGTTAATTATAAATAGCCTCATGGTCTTTGATTACCAATTTATTATTTGAATTTGCATATGGTTAAGGTGTTTAGATTTAGTTATTACTCTTTTCTTATTTTTCAAAGCACATTTTCCTCTCTAGAGTTTAGGAGTTGTTATAATTGATGTTTATAAGATTTCTCTTGACCAAGACAGCATTTGTTTAAAATAAAGGTGAAATAGCTATAGTCTGATTGCTTTTCTCACATGCAGATGTCAATCTACCTCAGATCGAATAATTCCATGGCCAGTATATGGCCAAATTTACCCTCAATAAATAACTACGTTCTAAGGCTTTATTTATATCACTTAGTTTTTCTACACTTGGACTTACAAATTTATATCCCAACAAATTTGATTCCATGCTAAATCCATGGCATATTTTGATCATTCCTATGTAATAAAGTTCTCTGTTTTTATGTGGGAGGAAAAAAAATCTCCTGTCTAATACAAACAACATTACCTCTAAAACTGTGATATATCATCATACATGCAAAACCAAAGCTGCGGTAGGCTAGACTGGCAGATTAGATGAACCACTTCAATTTTCCATCAATCAAATTATAGTTTATTGTTCAGCTGAACTACCTCAGGCAACACAAATCTAAAAACTGTCATTTCGGTAACATTACATTTTTTTTCTTGTCACATTATAACCCAAGCTGTAGTCATAAAAAAGAATGTCATACCATTACTGACTCATAATATTCCTTAATTTAAGAACAGCTAATTCATTTGTAGATTGGGCTGTGCCTACATTTAAAGATAATAGTGGTGTTGGGTTATAATATCATCCAACCACATTGTTTCTTTAATTATTTCCAAAATAATGGCAAATTAAAAAAATATTCAATGAAACAAAGGATGGTTGCTCAAAATGGTAGCTTAATGATCAGTTTAGAGGGGAAATTAAAATTTTTGATCCATATAATATTTCATTTGTTTTGTTTATGTGCAAAATAAATTGTGCAAAATTTAATTGAAGATTTGATCTCTGAAGGGAGAATAATAACTTACTTTTAATTTTCTTTATTTTTGTGGTGGGGAAAAAGTGATTCATCAGTTAGATTGAAAGTTTAACGAAAACAAGCAACAACAGAACTCTAATATCCAGAACATTAAAAATCTGATTACATTCTCTGTCCTGCAAGCATGTCAATGTATTTTCTGACATTTATTCTGTGAAGTTCCTCTTAGGTTGAGGAGTTATCATCGATGCTGGTGCATTTTAAAAGCTTTTCTCTCAGTTCATCTTACGTGTATGAAATAAGCTGGTGGCATTTCTATAGCTAGAAATATTTAGTCGAATGCATGCAACAGCGATGATTGCTTCTCTTTGTAGTATAGGTTTTACAATTTGGAAAGTGAGGAGGGAAAATGACAAAATAAATTTTATTCTCAAAATACAATTCCCTGAAAATTGAATGAGATATTTGTGCAAGAATGAACGTTGTTAAAACCATGGTGGTTTCCAGTTGCTAGAGACTTATATTTATACTTAAAATGTGTTCATGATTACTTGATGAAGGCATAAACCTACTCACGAAATAATACTCATAAATAAAACATGCGAAAGCCCAGAGATAATCAGACAAGTTATAAGAATATACCTCCGTCCACAAATGTATGTCATTGCTACATTTCATGAAAGGCCACTTAATTGACTACCAGATAAAGGAATAAACCTGCTAAAAGAACAGATTTACTGTGCACTGAGGCAATGCATTTAAGAGGCCTCCACTGAATAAAAAACTAGTTCCATTGGCTGAGCTAAGATATGTTCTTGAACGCGTTGGGACTTATTAACTGAACTTTTATGTGCCTTTTATGCATCATTTATTTTTGAAAAATCAGGAATTTTCATGATAGCAATTACTTATGCACCAAAGTCATGCAAAATTCCTGTGGTTGGGACCACAAAATCCATCCCAAGGAAGGACCTTACCCTCTTTTTAACACCTCTGGAGTTTAGGACAGGAAAAAAGGAAGTGGAATAACACCAAAGGAGGTGTATATGGCTCCATTGAATGCTGTGGGTTTTCTGAAAAAAAGTACCTTGAAGGTCTTACACTAACCCTTCTGTAGATTTTATTTTACGGGCATGGAAGCAAAAAAAAAAATATTGAATCATCTTTTGCAAATATGATGATGATAATAACACCTAACATTTATTGAGAGCTTACTATTTGCCTAAGCAAAATTGTAACATTTGGTTATTTGTACCGTTTTTTGGGCAAATATGTCTATGTTTGGCATGACCATAAACATCTTCGTTCTGTCTTATTTAGCCAAGATTTGTATTTGCCTGCTCGGAAATTCATTCCTCATGATAGAAGTACGAAACCTATTGGCAATAAGGCTTTGTCTTTGGTTCAGCTCTGCTATAAAATACAGTGTTTCTCAACACAGTATAATTAAATGCAAATGCTAGGTTGTAATTATATTATGGGTGTGACTAAAACAGACTGAGAGAAGGAAATTCTTAGTTAAATCTGCTTCTACCTTGTTGTTTCTAGGTTTCCTGTGGTTTCTTCTCTCAGCTTTTAAACTGTATTTGATCCAAGAGCCTAACTTAACTCTTCAAGACTTCATTAAGTTTTAACTGAATGTGCAGGTTTTCAGTCTCCCTTCTGTAGACCCCAGGTTAATAGGATGAAATAACATTCTTCTGTGGATACACTGTAAAGTTATGCTCCATTCTCCTGGTTACGTTTTTTCATTTACAGACACACAAGGGGTTGAATGTACCAGCAGTGCCTCTAAGATTGGGGACCTTTTCTAAACGGCAGTGTCTGGTGTGGCTTACTTTTAAATAAGGTTCGTATTGTCACACTCATCTTTCTCTCCCCTCCTTTCTCTACACTTCAGTGTCTGCTCTCCATTCCCTCCCCCCCCTTCCTTCTTCTGTTGCCTTTTTTTTCCATAAAGATTATAGCAATAGTGGCATCAAGAAAAATAGTTACCATAAATATAGGATGATGGATAATTTTAAAACAAACAATCCTGGACAGACTGACATTTTTTCTCATGAAAGGCAATTTAAAAGCTACTAGTGGACTCATGTGAAATGTTCCATCAAATAGAGCAGCTTTAGGCCATTCCTCACTTGCCAGTGTCTTCTCTTGAGGCTTGAGAGGACCAGACCTGGGAAAGAGGCCTTCTGAAGGACCCGGCTTCTCAGGAGCATCTGTAGAGTTGGTCTGATTCAGATAGTTAACTGTTCTTAGAATGCCAGCACCGAAGAACTGGTCAGAAGGTCTCATTTCCTAATGAGCAAGTCTGAGGTCCAGAGCCATGGAACGACTTGGTCTGTGTCACACAGTCTTTGAGTGCTATTCTAAAGCCTAGTTCTCTGACCCTCTATTTAGGGCTTATTCTTGTATTCTGTTAGTTCTTAAATATTGGCCATCAGCCTGGGGCTGCTCCATGATACAGAATGCATTTGTTCTCAGCTAAATGAAGAAAAGCCACACACAGGTGAATTTTTCATGGAGCTGACTATTTCATTTAAAGCATGCATCTTAAGCTTTGGTATGGCAGTATCTGTTCTTGTGTGAAATGGTGGTGAAAGTAGTTTATGCTTGTTTTGCCTTTGTTTGTTTTGAAACGTCTTTTCTTGGCAAAATTAAAATGTTGGCAACCCAATGGTGGAACCTATATATTTATTTGAAATGCCACTGCTCCATGAAATCTAAAAGTCTAAGAAGCGCTCGACCGCCTCCCCCTCCCTCCCCAGTCCCAGATGCGCACCACGGTGAATCTCTCCTTCTTTCAATTTCCTTCTTGGCAGCATATGTCCTATGATTCTTGGCCACAGGCTGTGGAAACCTCCATGGGTGAAGGGTTAGCAAGCCTGGGCTTTAGACTCAGCTGTGCTACCAATTAGGGTGCCATGTTTGTCAAGCCATTAGCCTCCCTGGATTTTGTTTTTCTTATTATAAAAATGAAAGGGTTGGTCAAGTTCATTTAAGACTTTTTTTAGTTCTCTCTCTGTGCATGTGTGTGCTGAGAAACTTCAAGTTCTGTTTCTGAGGCACTGCTTATAGAGTAAGTTTTCATCAATTTGGACTAAAGAGGCTTGGTGTAAGGAAGTGTGGATGGGGGAGATGCAAAGAGATAGCAGAAGTGATTTTATTCCCCCAAAGAGAGGAAATTCTGACAACCAATATACAGAAATCTGAAATGTTTGCTCTGTGTATTAAAGTGCCCACATCTCTTTTTGGATTCTTCCTTTACTCACATTTTGGTGCTCAAGTTGTTTGGCATTTTCCTACACAAACTAAATCTGAACTTATGCACATTTCCAATTTTCTCTAATGTATTCTCTCTGTGTATATACTGTTGCTTTGATAGAAAGAGTACTGGAATTTGGAGCTAAGAGCTGAGTTCAGAATCCAGCTCTGTCACTTAGTAGTTAGGTGGCTTCGAGTGAGTTCTCTGACTTCTATACCTCCCTGGAGATAGTGCCTTCCTTCGCAGAGATTCTAGCAATTAAATAAGGGTATAATCATGAACATAGATTGTAAACTGCAAAGGTCTATATCAACATCAAGCATTAATATTATGTTTCTGATATATATTTTACACATGGCATGCATGATGGATTGATATGTGCATGAGTACATTTATATAGTCCACAATTTTATGCAATAAATATATGGTCTTGGGGTTGATCGATTCTTTCTCTCTTTCTTTTATTGTAAAATGTAATAAATAAATCTCTCTCTTTTCTTGATTATGCAAAGTCCTTGCTGTGTAACCCCTGTAGGGTTTTGCCTACATTATCTGTCACCTCTTGGCTTTCTCTCCTAGCTCAAGAGTCACTGGATACCTTTAACTCATTTAAACTATTATGGGTCACCTTGTGGTCTGCAAGGTAAAACCCAAGTTTCGTAGCAAGGAATGTCAAACCTTTCACAGGTTTACTCTAAAATATATTTCCATTCTTCTGCCTTGTCCTCTGTGTTCCAGACACATTTCTGAAACCATCCTTCTGAACACATTATAGGCTGAAATTCCTACCTTCCCACCTTATCTGGCAAAATCCTACTTATCTTACTCTGATCTGCTTCTTAACTCTCCTAGGAAGCATTAGTCTCTCCTCTGTGAACGCCTTGCACTCTCTGCCCCCATATCTTTGTTGCAATGCTCAAATATTATATTGCAAAATATTATGATATTATTCCTTATAAACTAAGAATAGTGTCTTACCAGACTTTTGTCTCCCATTGCCTATTAAAGCATCTGGCGGATAGCAAATACTTAGTAAATGTTTGTAGGTATATCAGTACAACAATATCTGTACAAATCTTGACATTTTGTCACTTATGCTTTGTCAGCACTGGTGGTCCAGTGGTTAAGATTCAATGCTCTCCTCTCCACAGCCTGGGTTTACTTCATGGCCAGGGAACCACACGACCCATCTCCTGATTGTCATGCTGTGGTGGCTGTGTGTTGCTGTGATTCTGAAAGGAGAATGGAACAAAAAAGACTGGGCAGGGTTCCGCTCTGCTGTACACTAGGAGTCGGAATCCACTTGAAAACACTAACAACGGAAGTAAAACTAGAAGTAAAACGCAATTAAGATGTGGTCGGGATTTGTTTTCTATTTTCCCCTTGCTTTTTGTTTTTTTCACTCCCAAACAACAAAAGTGCTAAATTCCGAGCAATCATTTGCAATGTGGTATGTTTGATCTTATTTCATTGATAAATCACTGAAATACAAGACTGATGGTTTAAGGTTATCTTAATTGTCCACCTGGATCAACTAGGCAGCATTCCAATTGATTGCACTGTGAGAAATTTTCAAAAGTTGATTTAGACTCCCATACTAAGTTCATCTTCTTAGATGACCTAAGGCTTCCTCTTCATTAGTAAGGGAGTTGTAGTTAAATATATTACCTTACTTTTTATATTATTACTTATTTATACTATACATAGTAATTGTAATGAAATTCCACGAAAAAATGGAAAGAGGAAGATAATAAGAAATCCAACTTAATTTCTTCTTAAATCCTCAACTGTTCAAAACGAATAGCTGCGATGAAATTTGAAGGCCAAGTTAGAAAGAAAGTCGTATCTTTGACCTAATTTGTTCTTTCAGATTTTTAAACTGGCTTGACTTCTGACTTCTGTACAAGGGTGTGTGTGTGTATTGGGACAGAGGCGGGGTCAGTGATAGAATCCTGATCTGGGCCTCTAACAGTTTCCAAACCTCAAAATCAAGGCCTTTAATATGGTTGTTTATCCAACCTCTCTAATTTGCTACAAATCCTTTATGGAATGTGTGTAAACAAACAGAAAAGCTAAATATTTTATTTATTTATTCTTCTATAAAGGAACACCTTTGCCATAGTCCACATTCCTCCAGAAACAGATTCTGAGAAATGCGTGCAGGATATTTACTGGTAAGTGCTTTGAGGAACAAATCCTGTGAGATTGTTAGGGAGACAGGACTGGGCAGAGGAAAAAGTTGAATTGTAATGCGTTTGTCACAGAGGCCGTACTTGATCTCATAAAGGGCTCTGGAATGGAGATGACCCTTCAGAGATGCACAAATTGGGGAAGGGAGCCAGCGCTTTGTCCCCTATATCATCCAGTCATTAGTTACAAGTTTCTGCCCCCTCCACAGATCTCAAATATGGCCTCCAATGAAGAGAGCAGTTGTGAATAACTGGGCACACTCAGACAGTAGACGTCTCTTAGTGGAAAACCTGTGGAATATCTCTTACATATGTCTACTGCCTTCAGTTTAGGAGAGGTGAGATATCTTTTTAGAAAACAGAGTCTTACCTGGGATAAGACTTGCTTATTTATTTACTTACTTACTTACTTACTCAATCTGTCCTCTAAGTTGGGAAGATGGTTCAGTTGTAAGAACTTTAAAGCTTATTATCCTTCTACTTTCTTTGGGGACCCTCGGCAATAGGCTATACCACCCGAACACTCTCATGTACCAACTTCCTCCTTACCCATTAAGACTATGGAGACTGGTCAAATCTTCTGGCCCATTCCAAACCTTACCATCCTCGGGCGAAATCATCATATTTGTAACTCATCCATCCAACATACTAGCCTGTAAATTACATGACCCTTAACTACATGGTGAGCCAGTCACTCAGTGGCGTGGTTACATCTGGATCACACACTCTCTCTGATACCTTCAATCCAACTTTCCCACTTCTGAACTCAACTTCTGAAGGTTCTGAACTCAACCCTGGCAGAAGTGTTCCTTTACCGAAGACTAAATAAACAAATAAATAAAATATTTAGTTTTTCTATCTGTTCACACACATTCCATAAAGGATTTGGAGCAAATTAAAGAGACTGGATAAACAACCATATTAGAGGCCTTGATTTTGAGGTTTGGAAACTGTTAGAGGCCCAGATCAGGATGATTTAATCACTGACCCCACCTCTATCCCAATACACACACACGCCCTTGTCTAGAAGTTAGAAGTCAAGCCAATTTAAGAATCTGAAAGAATAAATTAAGTCAAAGATTTGATTTTCTTTCTGACCTGACGTTCAAATTTGATTGCAACTAGTACCATTGAGCAGTTGATGATTTAAGAAGAAATTGAACTGGAACAGATATTTGTCTGGAAATCAGTATTCAAATCCATTTTATGAAATGACAAGTTGAAAACTATAATTGAATATAGACCCAAATTTAACTCAGTGAATAGGAATGTTATGAATTATCATGCAATATGTTTATGTTACTGTTACTAACTTATCAGTATCATCCTTCTCTGTTCCACTTCTTAATTACTTTACAACCTGATGTATTTGCTTGGCAAAAGCTTGTTGGTGGGTGGGCAAGATTTCTGTCCTAAAATTAGTTTTGATTACCTTACTTTCAAAAGATTTCAGGGGCCAGCCCAGTGACATAGTGGTTACGTTTTCGTGCTCTCCTCCGGTGGTCCCAGAGTTTGCAGGTCAGA
The DNA here is from genome assembly GCF_037783145.1 of Equus przewalskii. Taxonomy (NCBI): domain Eukaryota; kingdom Metazoa; phylum Chordata; class Mammalia; order Perissodactyla; family Equidae; genus Equus; species Equus przewalskii. The sequence goes on from NC_091838.1 coordinate 10,533,388, forward strand.
TCCTGGTTGCAGACCTAACCTTGCTAGTCAAGCCATGCTGTGGCATCCCACAGAAAATAGAGGAAGATTGGCACAGATGTTAGCTCAGCCACAATCTTTCTCAAGCAAAAAGAGGAAGATTGGCAACATGTTAGCACAGAGCCAATCTTCCTCATCAAAAAAAAAAAAATTTCAGAAATCTGCAAATTTATGGATTTTTTTTCTATTTTCCTCCTTCCACTTTTTTCATGGAATTTCATTCACATTCCTACATATAGTATAAATAAGTAATAGTAAAATAACAGAATATTAGTAAATAAATAGCTGAAAATATAGGATTTTTTGTTTTGATTTTTTTTTTTTATCACAATGAGATCCAGCATCTGAAGTGCTTAATAGGATGTAAGAATCACCAGCCTTGGTCTGATCCTCTATAAAGAAGATGATTTTTTTCTATTGTTCACTATTCGAAGCAATATTATTTAATTGTGTGTCATTTGCATGTATCTTTATTGAAAAGCTATTTTAAATTATACTGTGTGTCCTTGTACAAGTTACTTAATCTCTCTGTCCTTCAATTTCCTCACCTGCAAATGAAGGCAATAATACCTACCTTGTGGTTGAGTATTAAACTAGTCAATATACGTAGAACGTTTAGAACAGAACATGACACAAAGCAAATATTTACATAGCACCTACCGGTTCTCTTTATCAGCCTTTAACCTGAATTACTACCAATCTTATTCATCTAATATCTGTGTCCTTCTTTGATTCTAACCAGCAACGCAGACATCTAGCCAACCACTCAAAGCCTGTATTTACTATGAAACATGGCAGTTTACCATCTACCAGTCTAAGCTCACACTTAGTGTAAAGAAGATAAACAAATGATAAGTGAAGATTAGGAAGAACTGATGATAGCCAGGGGGAGTGTTGGTGGACCCAGACGGCAGGAGACCAAGTGCGATTCTTGGGACAAAGTTACTCACTGTCCCAGGAGGTATCCTTTTGAGATGACTTCATCACTGAAACCTCTGTCTGGCTTCCAGTTAGGATTTTATACAAGATAAGAGGAGAATTTTTATGTAATAAGTAAAATGTAGTTCATAGCAAGCATAGTGAACTGGCTATTAACACACACATGTGTATTTACATGCATGTGAGTATACAAATACAGACATTGGGTAAACTAATTGTGTACAAGATGGATGAATGCATAACTTATCCCATTTTTCTGATGGCAAAATAATGACCCAAAAGAGTTAAAGTAATATACCATGTTATACTACAAAATCGAAAGTATAAGAACTTTCCCACAAATTTCTCCCTATAAAATTTAAAAGATCTCTGCTAATCATATTATTAACATGGGTCAAATAAGTTTAGATTTTCATATAAATAGAAGCCATAATTATTCTAGAAATGCATGTGCCCATAATGACATTTTTTCACTTTTCCTTTTATAATTTCTGCTTCTAGGGATTTCCCACAAAAAGTATGAAATTTGTAACTTAGATTAACCATGTGCCACACGATCTACCATTTTCTTTTCTTTAATCTAGTGACTGGTTTCTGAGACCTGACATGACTCTGTAAGGCTCTTACAATAGAGGGACTTTTCAGTTTATTTATTTTGTGATTTACAATAATACATCTGGAGTTGGGGTGGGGTTAAGGTGGTAAGTACATCTGGGTTGTGTGTCCTCTGGATTGGTGATTCTCTGAGCAGAGATTCACTCTTGCATGCCTGAGATATAAAAATGTCGCAGAAGTGGGGGCTGACCTGGTGGTTTAGTGGTTAAGTTTGTGTGCTGTGCTTTGGCCGCCCAGGGTTCGCTGGTTTGGATCCTGGGAGTGGACCTACTTATGGCTTATCAATCCACGCTGTGGCAGGTGTCCTCCATATAAAATAGAGGAGAATGGGCGCAGATGTTAGCTCAAGGCCAATCTTCCTCAAAAGAAAAAAAGAAAGAAAGAAAGAAAAAGAAATGTAGCAGAAGTGGGAAAATTTTTGTGTATTAGCCTCAAAACACTCATAACCCATTAGGCTGTGTGAGCAATTATTTTGGGATGTTTTTTCCTTTTAGTTGTTGTGCACATCATAAAAATGAATTTTAACTGACAGTTTTCAAGTAACATTTACTTTTAGTACTTCCTCTACATATCTAGTGTATGGCTGAGGTAATATAATGGAATGTATCATTTGTCCTCTTTAAAAATGGGTGATTTTAGGCTTAGGAGTCAAAGGCTAATCTGAAGTAATTTATAAATAAAAGTCTGGAGTCCACATGTTTCATGGCTGAGCAACTTGGAACAAGATTTTGCCTGTTAAGTGTTTGTTGTCTAATCTTCTATATCTGGCGATTTTTACTTTCGATAGCATCCTTAGCTTTATTTTATTTAATAAGGCCATTATGTTCTAATAAATGAAGATGTTCAGAAAAATCTGTTATTACCATTATGACCAGAACAAATATGACAATTACTACCTTCACTTATATTTATAAGGATATGACTAGTTCTTCCTTCCACCTATGGATTCTTTTTTATTTTTCTCCCCGAAGCCCCAGTACATAGTTGTGTATCCTAGTTGCAAGTCATTCTAGTTCTTCTATGTGGGATGCCTCCACAGCATGGCCTGATGAGCGATGCATAGGTCCGTGCCCAGGATCCGAACAGGCGAACCCCAGGCGGCTGGAGTGGAGTGCATGAACTTAACCACTCAGACATGGGGCTGGACCCTAGGGGTTCTTTTTAAATGAAATAAAAGCCTTCCATGTATGTATTAGGGATACCAAATTACCTTATGGAGGTTATAAGACACACTTTATAATTTGTAGAAAAAAAAATTTAAAGGTCTGACATTGATATAAAGTAAATAGTCTTCTAATTCCCCAGCTAGCTATTTTATCCTGGGCAGTAGACAGAAATGGATGGAGCAGCAGTCACTCTGCCAGTTATGAATTCGATTTAGAAAAGGCAGAGCAGAAAGAGCTAGTTTCAATAGTTCACGAATTTTGGATAATTTACGTTTCTGAAAACACTCCATTGTTAGATTATCTTGATCTTAGGAAACTAGAATTTTCATAAATAACCCTAACAGTGATGTGCTTTTGTATGTGATGAAATAACCTCAAAGAAGTTAGTGAAGATGAGCAGCTTTAGCAACCACAAATTTTCAATGGTTTTCCCGTGTTTTCTGAACTAAAAGTGTGTATACATTAGGATTGAATTATTTTGGACAATGTTTTTGTCTTTGGAATATAAGTAATAGTACAAGAGAGATCTTTTACTCAGTGTTTCAATCCTTGCGGCCCTGGTAATACACCAGAGAGAAACATAATTATAAAAATGTCAAAACAACTTTTGGTACTTTAACAAAGTGCATGAAAGAAAGATGATTCAAAAAATGGCTGAGCCTCTCAGTGATTTATTGTGACGAATGCAATCTTTACTAAAGATTGAGTTAAAAATTCAAAACTAAACTTGGCATCTTATGGACGTGGTAGAAAGAAAACTAAGAGTTGAAAGAACTAATGAAAAAATACTTCAGCGAATTAAAACAGAAACATCTTGAAGACTTTCTTGTCCACGAGGCTTTTCACTAGACTCTAAATTTTGACATGGTGTAATCTATAATAGCTTTTCAGTAAAGATACATGTAAAGGACACACAATTAAATAATATTGCTTTGAATAGTGAAGAACAGGAAAAAAAGCATATTTTCTTTGTAGAAGATCAGACCTAGGCCAGTGATTTTTACATCCCACTAAGCACTCCAGATGCTGGGTCTCATTGTGATAAAAAAAAAATCAAAACCAAAAATCTTATATTTTCTGCTATTTATTTACTAATATCCCTGTATTCTACTGTTACTCAATCTATTGCTTACAGCATGTTTCAAGGATGTAAAAAATCCAAACATGAAAATGATTGAAATCATTTGCCGTAGAATACAGGTGGGATATAACAGGAAGTGACGGTAACATTTATTAATATAGAAGAATATAGAAGGGTGCATGGCTGGAGGTACTAAAAAGGCAAAAACAGGAGCAGTGACGTAATGATGTTAGCAATCTGGAAGCAAAAGAGGTTGAGTTCAGAAACAGGAAATTTGCATTGAAAGTGTCAGAGAGAGTGTGTGATCCAGGTGTAATCACGGAGCTGAGTGACTGCCTCACAGTGGAGATAAAGGTCGTGTACTTTAGATGCTAGTATGTTGTACGGATGAGTTGCAAATATGATGACTTCACCCGAGGATGGTAAGGTTTGGAATGGGCCAGAAGATTTGACCAGTCTCCATAGTCTTAATGGGTAAGGAGGAAGTTGGTACATGAGAGCGTTCGGGTGGTATAGCCTATTGCCGAGGGCCCCCAAGGAAAGTAGAAGGATAATAGGCCTTCATGTTCTTACAACCGAACCACCTCCCCAACTTAGAGGATAGGCTGAGTAAATAAGTAAATAGGTAAGTAAATAAATAAGCAAGTCTTATCCCAGGTAAGACTCTGTTGTCTAAAAAGACGTCTCACCTCTCCTAAACTGAAGGCAGTAGACATATGTAAGAGATATTGCACAGGTTTTCTACTAAGAAGAGTCTACTGCCTGAGTGTACCCCGTTAGTTACGACTGCAGTTCTTTCAGATGAGGGACCATCCTGATTATCCAGTGGGCCTGACTCAGTGTCCACCCTGTTGCCTTGCTCAGTCTGGAGTGAGGCTCAGAAAATCTTGGTCAGGCTGATGGGATTCCCCAGAGCACAGGTTGCCCATTTGAGAAGTCCTGCCTTGGCAGACCCGGCCTGCTCTGGGACCTCCACCTGCTGTGCTCTGCGATGCTTGGCAGCAGGACTCCCGTAGCGTAGCCTCAGTGTGAAAGCTTCAGGGGAGCAGAGAGGTGCCAGCTAGAGACTCTGCTGGGGCAGCGTGTTCCCTCAAAGGCAGATCTGAACACGCATCTCAAGGCCACCACACTTTTAATGACATGCCTGCCTAACCTCAAACGCCAAGCCCTCTGGCACATCCTAGATAATCTCTGAGCAAACTTCATGGGATTCTCAGCAGCTGAGGAACACAGCTGTGGATCATATCCATGGTCACCTTCAGCAATGGAATTTTGGTTCTATGATTCATTCAACAAATATTTATTGAGCACCAACTACTTCCCTGGCACTAAGGATACAGCAGTGAACAAGAAATCAGAGTGAACACATGCGGACTGTAAGTTTAACACCCATTATTCTCATTCCCATCCTTCGTGTCACTGTTGTATAGTTTCAACTATTTTTAAATTTTAAAAATTAATGGTTTTACTGGCTTTTGGTGTTTATTTAGCTTTATCTTTTCTTTCCTCAGCATTGTCTCATGCACCCTATCTCCTTCTGTGTTCATTTTTTCCCTTTAAATTAATGAGTATATACTTTAGTAATTTTTCAGCAATGATCTGTGTAGAGAATTTGATCACTTTGTGTGAAAATGTCTACTTTTAAATGGTATTTTATCTGGGTATAAATTTCTCATTTGATGGTTATTTTCTCTCGGCAATTTGAAATTGTTATTTCTGTTATTGCCTCTGTTATCACAGATGAGAATCTGCTGTCTGGATAATTGTTATTTCTTTTTGAATCTGTTTTTTTATTCTCATTAATTTTAATATTTTTGATCTTAGTTAATCTTCGGCTTCACTAGATATATCTGAGTGTGGATTTATTTTTATTTATCCAACACATGACTTGTATGCTTCTTATATCTGAATATTTATATGTTTCCTCCATTCTGTGAATTTTCAGTCTTTCCTTTTTTGATATTTCCCCTGCCATTTTCTGTATTCACTTCCTTTTAACGGTCTATTGAGTATATATTACAACTACTTATTATGTCCTTCACACACCTCAAATTCTTTCATAATTTTCTTATCTCATTCTATGTAGGTTTCCCAGAAAAAACTTCTGACACTAATCTACTCTTTATCTGTATTTAATCTGGTATTTAAATCATCTATTTAGTTTCAAATTTCAGTGATCTTTTTCCTAGAAATTGCATTCTCCCCCATAGTGTGCTGATCTTTCATTAGGGTTTCTAATTCTCTTTTATCTCTTTAATTGACATTTATATAGTATTATCTTTCGGATAATTTACTTCAAGTTCTAAGAGTACTCATGTTTCGTATCATAACTCTGTTTTATTGTGTCATTTATAATTCTTTTTTCTGTGAACTCGTTTTCTTGCAAGTTGACTCACCTGTCTTCCCCCACCCCAATTCCCTTGGGATGAGACCTGGCTAGTTGAGGCCAGTTTACCTTTATTTCTCAGTTTTGTATTATATTTTGAACGGTATAAATTCAGGCTCCATATACTTCTGTGGATAGGCTAGGGATTTTAGTTTATTTGGAGAATTTTTTTCCCATCCAGATAAGCATCCTATCTACTGCCCTGAGCTCCTACACTCTTCTGGAGTCTATTGTGTGTCTGGCCTCCTAGGATTCCAGCCTTATGCTCCAAGCCTTACTCAGACTCAAGAATTTTGTCCCAACATGGCTATTAAATTACTGACTCCTATGTGTTGGGGTCTGTATCCAATATGCTCTTCCTGGGCCCCGGGAATAGGAGCTCGGTTACTTACCACCCTAGTTATAAACTCCCTTTTTTAATTTCCTAGCATCAATTCTTCCTTTGTAGCTTACTTAAATTTTTTTTCTCAATTATATCTTTATATTATGTACTTATATCAGAGGTAGATCTGCTCAGTCAGCTTTGATGTAGCATTTATATGCTTCCTTTTTTTTTTTAACCTTTGCTAACGACATGGTAATCTTCTGAAAGTCTTATTTTGAAAGGTTATGTGCTCTAAATTTTAGGGCCCTAGCATAAATCTCTGGTTTTCTCCAGACTAATTGAAGTTCTGTTTTTTGTACTCAGAAAAAATTCCTCAAGGAATTATCTTAAAAATCAACATGCAGGGGCTGGCCCAGTGGCACAGCAGTTAAGTGCACCTGTTCCCCTTTGGCAGCCCGGGGGTCGCTGGTTCAGATCCTGGGTGAGGACATAGCACCACTTGGCACGCCATGCTGTGGTAGGAGTCCCACATATAAAGTAGAGGAAGATGGGCACAGATGTTAGCTCAGGGCCAGTCTTCCTCAGCAAAAAGAGGAGGATTGGCAGCAGGTGTTAGCTTACGGCTAATCTTCCTCAAAAAAAAAAAAAATCAACATGCAGTCCTAGAATAGAGAGAATACTATGTGATACAGTGAGGTGGACATGCTATTACAGACACTGATAGAAATCTAGCGTCACTTTGGATTCTATCCCATCCAAAAGCTTTTAAAATATGAAAAGAATCATGTAGAAAACATTATTACACTCCTATACAGCCGAATTAAAAGAGTTGAGGGCCACCCCTGCTGGCCCGGTGGTTAAGTTCAGTGCGCTCCACTTTAACATAAAATCGAGCCCTGGTTTCACTTGAGCGCAGTGGTCAGGAGCATGGCTTCTGGTTGCCCTTCCCTCGGTTAAGTCGAGCTCCCTCCCACACTCATTGAGTGACTGGGCATATTTTTAAACCTCTCTCTGTTTCAATTTCCTCCTCTCTAAAGTTTGAACAGTAATAGTAAGTTCCTCAGAGAGTTGTTGCATTAGATCGGTTAATATCTCTAAAGTTCTTAGAACAATCCTTTGCATGTAATAAGTAACTTATAAGTATTAGCTATTTTTATTATGATTACTGCTTTTATAGCTATTATTAACATATTGGTTTTCAAAGTTGGTATTCTATAAAAGAATGAAAAAGAAAAAAAATAAAATTGGGACCTGGCATAAGGTATCCAATATTTTAGTGACAGTAGAAAAATAATTACTACCATCTACTACCAAGTATGTGAGAGAAATTATTTTAAGACATAAAAAGAGAACAAAGATGGCTTTGTAAAAAACTTATTACAATGTATTTATTATCCTGTTCCACCACGGAGCAGTGGCAACTTCACCATAAAATAGCACCAGTCTGGGATTGGAGATTCATTGTTTTAAACATCATTGACTGAAAGGTGGGACAAATTGCACACCCACGGTGTTTCACAGTAGCATCAAGGTACTAGAGAAATAATCCTTTGTAGTTTAGGAATAGCAATCAAAATGTCCTTTGCTAAGAAAAGAAAAGGACTAAAGTAAACTGCAAGGATCATTTAATAAGGACCACTTCAAAGACAAGCAAACTGTTCAAGTCTAATGTAGGAAATGACTATGTATAGACGTGAAGAATAATTAATGTGCTGTTTTGTAAAAAATTATACTGAGAAGACCCAGGAGTTTAGCGTGAAGAAGGAAATCTTCCAGGCCTGCTCTGATTCACTAGAATACAATGACCAGCTCTGCATTTCAGAGCCTAAAGAAAGATTGAAGAACATAAGAATTCATGTGAGAAATGGAAGAATGATTAAAAGGATAAGAAAATAAAATGGAAATCTGAAGTAAAGGACATGGAATTTAACTTAATTTTTTAGCCTGGAACTAATATGACAGAGGATCATTTTAGGAACTGTCTTCAACTGTAAGGAAGGATTATGATAAGCTGAAGACAGGTAGTTATCTTTTTATGAGATTCCAAGTTGAGTGGAGTTTAATCTTCAGGGGAGCTGATCTACCTACTGCCATTCACCCATGTGTCTCTGGGACGCTGTTCTAAGTACTAGGCCAGGTGGCTGGAACATGTGTAGCAATTAAAGATTAAAGATATGGATGAAGTGGTTGCTTCCTACTTTCATGGTGCTTCTATTTATCTAATAGGGACATTGATATGTACACACATTGCCATGATAGAAGACATTGTAAAACAAGGACTATGCAAACGAGATCAGAGAATGAAAAGAACCTTTCAGTTGAAGCAATTAGAATGGACCTCCCAAGGACATTTCAGATGCATGGACAGCGTGAATGTGGGCAGGAAGGTACGAGAGTCGGAGTTGGAGCGAGTATTCAGGAACAAGGCATGTTCGCTGAAGAATAGATAGGATTAATTTGCTTGTAATATGATAGTATCATAAGAAAGTATTGAAACAGAAATTTGAAAAGATAGATTGGAGCCAGATTACATGTTGTATGAACTTGAATACCTTAAACTTGGGAGAATCATTTATCATTTTCTTGTCTATCTTCAAAAATATTGTTTAAAAATTCAATTAAAAGAGCAATATATTTTCCCCAAACAATAATGGAAAATTGACTACCTGGAACTATCTTAACGTTTGGCATGGAATATACATAGTATCCTAAGAATTCAGAACACTTTTCCCTTTTCCACAGTTAGGCTTGCCAAATTTAGCAAATAATATATTTTATTTGGCAGTTCTATCAACAACATATTTTGGCTCTGCCTGTTCTGAATCACTGCATGCATGGGTTGAAATATATAAACATAGCCTTTCCTTGGTTTTAAAGGATGCTAAGCAACTAATGATAAATCTGAACCTTTCTCAATTTTTATTTTTTTTTATTTTTTAATATATAACGAGTTTTTTTTTTTTAAAGATTTTACTTTTTACTTTTTTCTCCCCAAAGCCCCCCAGTACATAGTTGTATATTCTTTGTTGTGGGTCCTTCTAGTTGTGGCATGTGGGACGCTGCCTCAGCGTGGTTTAATGAGCCGTGCCATGTCCGCACCCAGGATTCGAACCAACGAAACACTGGGCCGCCTGCAGCGGAGCACGCGAACTTAACCACTCGGCCACGGGGCCAGCCCCAATTTTTATTGTTTTTTGAGTGGAGAGCTTACAAGGGTTTGCCTTATAAATATCTTCTCTACTTTATATTAAAAATTAACTACTGTTTATTGTAAAACTAGTGTAACTAGTGTAGTCGTGTTAAAAAAAAAAAGCAAGCTATGGAAAAGAACATTCAGTGAAAATTGTCTTCCCTCCAGAGTTCGCTATTTTTATCAGTTTGTGATTGTTCTGTCATTTGTATATTTAAATATGTGTATGTACATATCTTTACCCACACGGGAGCATATTATGTACATTCTTCTGCACCTTGCTTTTTTCATTTGACACACTCTGGAAATCACTCTATATGAACACGTTATGGCTTTACATTATTACTTTTAATCATTACATAGTATTCTGTTATATTGATACACCTTAATTTATTTGAACAGTTCCCTAATGATGGCCATTCAATGGCCTCACTTCACTGTTTGTTTTTCGTATATAGTTGAAATAATAGCTATAAAACTGTTATTCACTATCTTTATTTAATGTTTTTCATAACCATGTTTCCACATTACTCCATAAATGAACATGCTATTTCCATTTGTAAACAGTTTACAATTTACTTTTAGGGATAGACATGAACACTCCAGGGAAACCAACGTGCATCAGTTGCCCACTATGTGCCAGCCCTTTCTTGTGCTGTCACTTCTCACTATTCAGAGGTGGATTAAGCAGTGTTGGAAGCACAGCAACGACCTGGCCACGCATGCATGCATGCCCTCAGCAGCCTGAAGACACCTGATAGATTTCTTCCTTAGAGACTTAGAAAGCACAAGGTGCCTGACCACACTCCTGTGGAGCGCAAGCTGCAAAGCCAGGGTTCCAGAGCATAGTTGATTTCAAACACAGTCTCAGTGATAAAAGGATTCCTCTGAGGTTAATGTTAGATAGAAGGGGACAAATATTGTCATAAGGTACATACCAAAATATCATAGCAATGCAATGGAGGATTCTTTATAAAAAGGGCTCCTGATACCAACAATTTGCTGTCCTTTGGCTGCAGAGATACAAACGATGTTTTTACAGGCCAGATAATTGCAATTACATTTCTGTCTCTGGAAGACCTCTGCTTGTGTAATTTCAATAATTGCAAACAAATATAGCAACTTCCTTCTCCCCCTCGCTCCCTCAACATAGCCCCTATGCAGTTCTTATTAATATTTCAGGATGGATTACAGTTAATTTTTAGGGAGGAAATCAATCTCTATAAACCCCACCCCAAACTTATCATAACAAATCTTATAACAATTCATTTTTGTTTAGTGGAAGAAAACGCAAAGAGTTTGAGTGTACTTTATTAAACATCGCACTTTAGGGGGTTTAAATGGCTAATAAAAAACAGATTCTATAAAACTTTCTTATGTAAATTTGAGCAATGAATTGGATTTTGAAAATTTCAGCATAGAGTGTGAAGACAGACTGGCATGAAAAGATAACTTACAAATTAAGAAAATCATAAGTGAGAAAAGGAAATAATTTTATTTCTATATCAAAATCATACAGTATAAAATTGTAAGTGAAACAAGAGATTGTATAGTAATTTACTCTCATTGAATGGACAACGGAAACAAGACATGGTGATGTTAAATATTTTCTTAACTTACAAGCTAATTACTTAGGGTCAAGCGTAGCATCCTGGGCTTCTGTTGCACAGACTTATAAAGTCTCATGTAAGAGCCCTCCATAAGTTTGAGGAATTCTTTTGTAAACATCTGTTGCCTGAATTCCTGCATCCCCTAAAGTCTAGATAACTTCTTTTTGGTCGACACAGTTGGAGCTGGTCAATTAGATCACAAGACTCATTCGATATAGTCATTTTGAAGGTTGGAATAACACATCAATGATTCACTGAAATGATCAGTGATTATTTTGGCCAATATGATGACCGATTCAGCAATCAATCACTATAGCAGTTAAAGAAAACTAACTAGGTATGTTGAGGGGCATCACATAACTAAAGTGCAGTTTGGGATTGTGAGGAGATAGAAGTATAATTGGACTTCCACGTCATAAAGGATTGAGAATGAGTATAAGATGTATATATATATACATACAATGTTTCATAGTGCTTAGACTTGATAACAAGCTGATGGTACAGGACTTGTTCATTACTCCTTATATTATTAGAGGAGGCTGTGAAAGAGTTATATCAAAGAGCTATAGTAAAATGAGAACACTGGACTTCAGAAAACTTGGATATAAATCTTAATTCTATCATTTACAGGTCTTGTGACCTTGGAAAAGTCGTTAAATGCAGCTGCAATTTTCTCTTTTAAATAATAGTGATAGTTTATTGGGTTATTGAAAGGATTAAACAAGATTATATAGATATAGATAAAATTATTTGCAAAGCAATTTAGAAATGTTAGGTCTTGTCATTGTAGGTGGTAATGAGTCCTAGTAAATACTTAGATTATACTGAATACCAGATAATGATTAGTGATTATCTACAGCTACGGTTTAGGCTCTTCAAGCTCAGTGGTTCTCAAAGCATGCCCCCAGACTTCTGAGAAACCCTGAGATATGTTCAGGGAGTCCTTGAAGTCAAACTATTTTCATAACAATACTTTCATTATTTGCTTTTTTCATTGAGTTGAAATTTACATACAGTTCTGGAGCCTCAGCAGTCCTGGCTTCTTAGCACGAATCAAGTAGCACCAACCTGTATTGGAAGTCGTTGTATTCTTCAGGGTAATGCACTTGATCTAAAAAGAAAAGTCCTTCATCTGCGATGAAGCGATTAATTTTGTTAAATTTCCTCTCTTAATTACATGGGTTTTTTTTAAACAACCTCTATGACAAAATGTGAAGAGTCCATATCAAACTTTTGCTGCATACTGAAGTACAAATTATAATGGTCATCTTGAGGCAAAGCAGTTGTGTGATTGAGTTTGAGTTTGAGCTGAAGTAGCCCCATTTCTCATGGTCTACAAATTGTGATTACTCAGACTTGGGTACACACCGATATCTACTTGAAAATAAGAAAGAGAGTCTGTAACACCAAGAGAAACAACTTATAGTATTTGTTGTCAATAAAATTTTAGCTTTCAAGGAAAATTAGAATTTTGGAAGGTTTATATCTGCCATCAAGAGCTTGACAGATTTCCAATACTTCATGAAATTTCTGCTGAGATCACGATGGTAATATTAATGAAGGTGATTATTTTTTGATACTGTATAATGAATGTGTCAACATTTAGAGAATCTGCATAACCCAATAAACCAATATTTTATAACAGAGCAGTTCACGATGGTATAAAATCATGTATGAGTCAAAGATCTATTAAGAACACAGATACATAATGTACTTTAACATTAAAAAGAGTGTAAAGTTTATTGATATGGTTTTAGATTCCACATGGCAACTAACATTCAAGAAACTACTATTTGTGGACATTTGGTGTATATCAAAAAGAATAGCCCCGATTAGCTGAAAAGGCTACTAAAATATTCTTCTCTTTTCCAATTGCATGTTTGTGAGAGGGAGGATTTTCTTCATATCTTCAACCCAAATAGCATATTGCAAGATTGATATGTAAGAGAGGATATGAGAATTCAGCATCTCCTATTAAGCCGTATATTACAGAGATTCGCAAAAGTGCAATACAATGCCTTTTTCCTTTGCTTTTTTGAATTTTGGAAAATATGACTATCTTAGCATATTATATTATCTTGACATTTAATGGGTTTCAAGTTATCCTTTTTAATGAATTAATAAAGAATTTAGAAATATTTGTTTTGCTTTCTAATACACTAAATATCAACAACTGTAAAGTACATAAACAAAAGCTGTTGTCAGCTCAGTAATTTTTAATAGTGTAAAGTGGTTCTGAGACCAAAAAATTTGAGAACACCTGTCCTAAGCTGCCATTGCTAAGGGTGTTTGAACCACCACAGGATCAGCAATCAAATTGGAATGGGAAGTTTATGGCCTATTTAGGAAACATTTCAAATTGAAATTTGAATCCCAAAAGGTCCTTCGTATATACATAAGAATGCAAAACTTACCTGCAAGTTTTTGGGTATCTTCCTGGGCAGATTTTCCCATTGTTTGCTACTTTAAGAGTTTTTGCACCCTGTTTGTTTGGTTCAGCTCCTTAGCTGTATAGCTTCCACAGAAGTGCATGACACAAAATAGGGCCTCAATGCATCTGTGTTAGAGGAATAAGTGAATGAACACAGACATTCTCAAAGGGAACAGTCTGATTGAGATATCTGAAAATCTCATAGCCTCCATAATGATGTGGAAAGATGCTAAGGAATAAATATATCATGTATAGGTAGTTCATGATTGTCGTAAATTTTACTGTTTGAAAATGGAGGAATAGTTTCACCTTGTATCCACTTGATTAGTAAAAACTTTGTGAAAGAGGTAGGATTTTAAAGGTAAAAACGGATGCTTTTAAGCATCAGTAGCAGTCAGAAGAATAGAAGACCGAAGGAAAGTATAAAATATTCATAACAGGAAATAGTTTAGTGAAGGAGCAAGAAGGTAAATTCATTGAGGTAGAGGACTAAGGGATGAAGAGCACAGATATTGCACGAAGATGTAAAACTGAGTCAGCTGAGAAATGACTGTCTATACGAATAAGGAAAGAGTTGAGAGCATCCCCAGAGGAAACCAAAAAGCTGACCACGTGGTCTTAGGGCTCACATCTGAAATCATAGCTGACTTACCCAGCCTACTATCTTGGAGGTTAATGAAAATAAGAAAATTAGGAAATTTGTTTCTCTGAGAGGCAGTCAATCTCAAGTTGGATCTTGAAATTGAGGCTTGCTTATTGATGTCAGAATATCCAACAGGTGAGAAAAAAGCCAATCCATGATTCTTTTATTGAATTGGGCTTTATTCAGAGAATAAAGAGGAAGAGCTATTTGACCTTACACTTGAGGTGGTTGAGAAAGGATTCCTGTAGTCCAATTTGAAAGAGATGATAATTCTGAAATAAAAATGGGAATTTCTAGCTTTCTCCTTATGTCTATCTAGATGAGTGTTATCATGCTTAACAATTTTTAGTATTGACAGAAACAGGGATATTATAAAAAAGACAATTTGAAGTATTGTTTAAAATTTTTACATGAACGTTTGGTAACATAAAGCCGATAACGTTTGTGTAAAATCTCACTCCAATTTATTGGTAAGCATAGTACTAAAAAGAAGTCTTAAGGCAACACATTAAATGAACATTAATTTAATTGACTTATATGTCATTTTAATCATCACAAAATATCATATATGCTTTCATAATTAAAAGAAAATCTTCCAAATCTTGAAATTGCTAAAATATCAGTAAGGCTTTCTATTCAGTCCTGGAATGGCCTTTACTGTGAATCATCTGCAAAAGAAGCAGACTAAGTATTTAAACATAAAAATTAAAATTAAACCTAGGTTTTTAATTAAGTACAGAGATTGTCAAGTGATACCTTAGGTGAAAATAACTTCACTAATCTTATACATTTGCGTTGTTTTCTGTCTTCTCCTATCCACCAATTTCATGATGTCTATATACATCCATCACCCATTCTCACTATTGACACATATTTTTACCTTTTATATATACAACAAATACATGTATCATATATGTAAGCACACGCATTTTCTATTCTTAATTGAACGAGTTTGTAGTTTTGAGCTGTTAAATATTTCTCTAAGCAGCAATGATGCAGATACTTTAAAATCAGAGAGGAAAGTGATATATAGATCTATCTATCTATCGTCTTTTTATATTATCTTTCCTCTCAAATATAAGGAAATATATTTATATCTGTATCTGTTACTATGTCTATAACTATGGTTCTAGAAATTTCCCCTTCATTATTCGGCTAGAAGAAGATGAAGAAAACATAATCAAGACTGAGCTGTGGATTGTTTTCCTCTTAGGTAGAAGGGAAGATCTTGAACTGACTTTAAAGGTCAAGACCTGAGCACACATGTGCTCCACAGCGTGGCCTCAGTCTCACAACTCTGTGTGTCCCATAAATATGGCAAAGCCCACAGACCAATGAAACATGTTGATTTTAAATTCAGTGAAGCCCAATTTCTCAGGATAACACACACCAGTCTCTACTACTCGAATCTAGACAGGACAAGGACCAGCCTGCCACAGGAGGCCCAGCCTTGCTCGCTGGGCATTGTGCCTGTGGCTAACAACCTCGCTAGTTAGTGTAACAGTGGCTACGTAAGTCATGGTGGGGAAAACCCTATGGTAATGTGCATTGTGATCAGGTAGTAAAAAAATCCTCTAATATAAACAGAAACAGAACATAGTGAATTTTCCCTGAGCACATGTCATTTTGCTATTTTCTTATCGTAGGGGAAAAAATAAGCTTTTACAACTCCGCTTACTATCTTCTCAAACTTGGATAAAGTACTTCAATTTAAATGATTTTTTAATTTGTTTTTGGTTTTAGTTTTGATTATTTTAGTTTAGAATATACATCCAGTTATATTCCTACACAGAAGGAAGAGCCCATAGCTAATAAACGTGAGCCTGGTGTAAGTAACACTGAGAAGGCAGGCAAGAATACAGGCTTTTCTGTGTGGATGTTAAAACAATACCACTGCTATCATTTCGGATGGAATTCTCACTCCTGCAGTTTAGAAAGTAAATGAGCTAATGCTATAATTTCCCTTCTTGATAAGCTTCATCAGCGGTTGATTCCCCAAACTGCATGGTAAGTATATGCACAAACGTAATCAACCAAATCATTAGCATTTATTAAAGAAGACAGTTTCAAATGACTGGCAGTGTTGAAGAAAGGTACAGATATAAATCTCTGCCTTTCTAAATCCCATTTGAATATACAACCAAAATGTATTTTTGAATACAATCAAGTGTATTTTTACTTTTTCTGCGAAAAAGGGGTCAATACATAACCCCTCTCCAAACACACACAATCCACATTGGTAAAAATACCATTTCGGATTTCGGATTCACGTGAAATAGCCAATATGTTTAAAAAAGATGCGTTGATGTTTTTGCTTGACGTGTATAAACAACATTGTTTCAAAGTAATCTATCAGTCTGTAATCTTGCATTTTGTTATAAAGTTGATGGTTATACTTCATGATAAGGTGCTATCATTAAGGCTCTCAGCAAAAGAATTCTACTTAAATAGTGCTTATCCCTGATTGCTCTAGGTCAAGGCAGCTTTAAGATAGGCACCATGCTTCCATCTTTTTCACATAAAGGAGTAAATATAAAAGTTAAATTTTGCCAATTGGTGGTAATACTCTCATTTTTCAGTATAGCTGTGATTTTTTTAGTGTCAAATTTTCTATTAGTTTATTTCCCTTAAAAACGATGAGATTGTGGAATGAAAACAGGTAATTCTCAAAAAATCATGATTCACATTTTACTTTTCAGATTCTAAAATGCAGGTACTATTAAGAATGTCTAATACCTACTTTAGAACATACTACATTGTAATACATTAATGTAAATCATACTAATATGCATGCTTATGGCAAGATCTTATAAATCTTTTTACAAGTTTATGAAAGCTTATGAAATGTTATGCTTCAGTCTAAATATTTACTGGTACACGTTTTCCAAAAAAAATTCCAGCATCTTTCCTGAAACATTCTCCCATTTACCCATAGGCAATTAAACTTTAACTCAACCTAGAGTAAGAGGTACTTAAGTCAGTTGCTTATAGTTGTGAACTAAAAGTTCACAATTTTTTATGATATACCATAAAGCGATGTCTCTATAGTAAACCCAGCCTACATTTCTTCATTTACACTATTTA